>NC_092060.1:29382500-29617500 GCF_039877785.1 Chaetodon trifascialis
ATGTTAGCTTTGACCTCAGAGCACATTCTAGCTGCTTTCTCCTCGCATCACCTTTTGTCTTTCAAAGCATTTTTAACTTCTGAACTCTTGATTGTCCTTCACTTCCTCTTTAATCTCTCTCTCTCACCAGCTCGGATCATCTTGATTCAGTTTCTTCTGGTAAAACTTTGCGCTCACTTCAATTTGCCTTAAAGCTTCCAGCAGATTTTTCTGATTGCTGAAGGTGAAGCTGAGGACAAACCTCATACAGAGTGTTGATGTGTGAGATTTACCGACAAATCATGTTTTTTGTTCACTGTTCAGAACTTCGCCGAGTCCCTTTTTGTACAGTAAAATGTTTAATTAAATGTTTTCTTCACTTCTGGCATCGCTCACCTCATTTTGGACATTTCTCTCTGTATTGTCAGTGTGTGGGTTTCACTGTTTGTGCAGCCAACACATGAGGCTGAAAAGCTGCTGGAGCGCAGACAATCCAACATCCCTGAGTCATTTTGATCTGTATAAAAGCCTTTTGTACACACTCTGTTTCTCCAAAAAGCTAATTAAAAACCCAAACTTCTTGTTGCTCTTCACACAACATTGATTTTGAATTGAATTTAAGGGGAAAATATTGTTTCAAGATGTTAATGTCAGTATGACAGCTTAGGAAGTTTCTGGAGGCGGCTGGCGGGCTCCTCGCGGTGCAGCTCCGGCTCGTCCTCAGAGGTTAGTCTTGGGAGGACGAGGACGCGGTCTCTCCGCTCCCTCCGTCAGCAGGTGTTCTGGGGGCCCTGCAGCTCTCTCTGTATTTTTAACATGTAGGCCGCTGCACCCATTCAGTCCGATGACGAGCCCCGCTGTGATTTAGCACGCAGGGCTTTGTGTGGCGAGGGGAGGGGGGCTCAGCCTACTTTATCAACGTTCATTTCAAAGCCTCGACCTGCTTGCTCAGCGGATTCGGGCGGTGACGGCAGAGTCGTGTTCCTCCAGCGTTTCTCCTCAGCTGCCCTCCTTTTTCCTGCCGCCTCAGCAGTCTGGCTGCCCGCGGACCGGAGCGCCCTCGCCGCTCCCCGAAACATCTCTATGAAGCTCACGAAGCACTCTGGGAGTCGGCAGGCCGAGAGCTGATTTTCCACTTCCTGTGCACGTGATTGACAGGCGCCGCTGCCGGAAAGGGCTGACATGTTGGACGCAGCGGACCACAGAATGTTTTTCCCTCCTTTGCCAGCCTTTGTCGGCACTTCTGGGCGTCGTCGTTTGCTCGGGAGTCACTGTTGTCAGGCGGCGGAGCAGAACTGATGACGGCGGCCGGCCAGAAATATCCATTGCTGTTTCTCCCCGGGAGGCGATTTGTTTGCCATGCTGGAGGGTTATTGACAGCAGCAGCTACAGGAGAGGACACACACACACACACACACACACACACACACACACACACACACACACACACACACACACACACACACACACACACACACACACACACACACACACACACACACACAGTGAACATAACCTGGGTCATTTCATTTTACCAATGAACAATCTTCCTCCCTGCGGGGAACAGTCTAATGAAGTTTTACCTGAACTGCTCCATTTAGTTGATGAAGCAAACTTCGTCATGATCACCCTCAAAGCTTAAGGACAAAAATATCTACTAAGGTGTCACGGAGACAACTGACTGGACGTGATCAACCCCAGAACACATTTGATGGATGTCCTACGGGACACCGCGTCCATCAAAAGCACTTCCGGTTGTTTCATGAAGACCTCGAGCGAAACCTCTTGGGAGCTGCAGGTGTTGAACTTCACTGATCCCATGTCAGGGAAATGAAGTTATTACAGACAGCAAGAATGAAAAGAGACAAAGAAAAAGAGGCAAACAGACAATGAAGAAGGACACAGAATGAAATCAATATATGTACGAAAGAGTACGAACATACTGCTGCCATCCTTTACGATGGAGGCTGTCGAGTTCCTACAGAATCAGTGCAATGGTCCACGTTTCCCTCCAGGTTGCTGTCGTGGTTGGAGGTCAGCGCTGTGGATCTCTGAGCTTCCTGTTAGCTTCCTGCCTGCTAGCTCCACATCAGCCTTCAGAAGAGCCGTAATAATAGTCCTCGTCTTCAGTCTGCTCGGTTCGTCTCCCTTCTCGCTGCTCCGCAGTCGCCGACCTTGTTGTATTTCAATTGGCTTTCAGGCGATTCCCACTTCACCTGCACACTTTGCTCACATGCATATGGAGAGAGGCTGGGAGGTGGAGAGAGGCAGAGAAGGATGGAGGGAGACTTTTCTTTAGAAACAGGAGCTTGTCAGGAGAGCCATCACTGCTTTCATTGCCGTCTCCATAACAGCGAGTCACTGGGGTCTGTTTTACACTTCAGGCAACATCAAGCAACTTGACAGAGGAGGCGAGCGGTGGGCACTTCACCGTCTCCTGCTCGCTCTGATTTATCTGTTTGTTCAGCAGGAAGCCAGGCGGAGGCCTTCCGCCATCAGAGGCTTTTTATCACAGCGGCGTCGGTCCGAAGGCTCGCTGGAAACTGAGGTTTTAACAAGAGTCTTATTTTTTTATCTTCTTGTTGTGGAAGATTTCACTCTCTGTCTGCTGCTTCCTTCCTGGGAAATATATGTGCAAATGATGTCCCCTGCCACGTCAGATTTGCTGTATTACACTGTGTTTTCGCCTGGCTGGTGGCTGATTTCCATGAAAGCTGCTGGAGATATGCAGAGTAGCCAGAGGATGAAATTTTGATGACCTCCTGACTTTTCCTCTCGCACCGTATTTAAATTTCCACGAGTACCAGCATGATTTAATGTGTCCTCACAAACACGACGTCTACAGAGCAGAGATGAACCTTTCCTTGACATCTTTTTGTTTTCTGTGAAATTTGACAGAAAATGTTTCCAGTGGGTTTGAAATCTGATCAATTTCAGTTCAGTTATCAATGCCGCTTATTGTTTTGATGTGTAAATTATTCCTTTTTACAGTGTTAGCAAGTGGGCTTTACAGCTAAACGTGATCAAAAATTGAGCTCATGTTCAGTGCTGCAAGTGGTTAAAATATGTCAACAAAGGAAACAAGACGTCAGTTAGCGTCAATGCTAAGCGACAGATTATTTTGGGTTAATCCTCCTCCAGACAAAACTCATGATTTTCCTTCACCTACAGCACATTTAACTCTGTAACAGCTAAAAGAAAAGCTAAACACACAGAGAGTTGACACAGATGTCACACAGGCTGCCGTTTGAATCACAAATCGCTGCCTTTGTGGTGCTGAAAGGACAGCTCCCACTTGGCGCTGACTCAGCAGTTTGCAGGTCGAACGCCACATGTGGCTCCGGTTTAAAGCTCGCGAGCAGAACATGAAAGTCACCAAAAACAGTCACGGCGCGATCGCTCCTCTGCAGATCAAGCTTTGCTGAGCGGAGCGTTCGGTTTCTAGCTTTTGGTCGGTGCTTTGTTGTAGGCCTAGTTTTTACTGAACTGAGCAGAATGCTTTAAAGTGACTTAGAATCAGTGAACTTCACACAGTCAGGTGTTCTGAGCAGAATCATCTTTTCCTGCTGTCTGCGGGATCAACACTAAGATCAGCTCCTGCCAAAACAATCAAATCAGCCAAATGATCCATCACTGAGACGTGAAGGATGGATGAGTTTCCACGTTACATCAGCGTTTAAATGGCATGCTGACCAAACTCGCTTACATCAGAGCTTCCTGGGCTGATCCTGGGGACAGACGCGGCTGTAAAGGAGGCGTGGATGAGCGCCGCCTCAGTGATGAAGCTGACGGAGCTTCAGCCTGTCTGTCGGTGTATTTCCTCTCACGGCGCTATGAGGTTAGAACTATTAGACACAAGAACAGAGTTTGGCTTATGAACAGCAGAGAGAGCAAATGTTCGAGACGAGCCCTTTGCAGAGGTAAGACGTCTCATAACAGCAGAAAACTCGCTGCGTCTGACCTTTGACCCTGGAGGCAGCTGTAGAAATGCTTCCTCCTGCACTGATGGTTCTCTCTCAACACCCTCATGATATTATCACCTCTGGATGTGGGGGGGGGGGGGGGGGGGGGCATCTCAATCATTTTTAATTACTCACACAACCAGACGGCGAGCATCGACAAGCCCCGCCGCCGTCGCCGTGACTTGTCAATCAAATCCCAACGGCAAACTGAACGCCTTTTTTTTTTTAACTGTTCTCACCGCCTGCAGATAACACCGTGGCTGCTTTCCTGCTGCTAGAAAACAGAAGTTACACCCGGAGGATTTACAGTTTTACAGTTGATCAGCACCTCTACACCCTGCGAACACACACACCCACACACACACACACAGCTCTCTCAACTCGTCCCTCGCCATCACTCCCTGAGACCCATCTTGTCGTTTTCATCTTCTCGGGGATTGTGAAGGAGTGGAGAAGCCCAGGTGACTGCAGCTGTTTTTCCTCCCAGCCCGCCGTGTGCTAATTAGACTGAGGAGTTATTAATTAAATTAGAAGCCGATGTGCTGATTGGCTGTCGCACGATTTAACTCTCAGCGGACGTCGCACTTCATCTGGCACATCAATGAACTTGACAAAATGGAACTTCAATAGGTGTGTGGCTGCGTGTGCGTGTGTTACCGAGTCATGTGACATCACCTGCAGCAGCTTCCTTCAGCAGCAGAGCGGAGAGGAGGAAGCAGCCTCGGCTCGCGTTGTCGAGTCTGACCTTTGGATGTGTGGCTGCAGGCAGGTGCAGGGGGCGGTACGCAGCATGTTTCAGCCGAGCTGGTTGGCAGAGATGTGACTCGCACTCAGAGAGCCTTGAACGCGTTTGTCGTCGGTCGGTCCGTCTGTCCGCCGCTTTGCTCCAGACTCAGACATCATCAGATCCAGGTATGCTCATCTAACACTTTGATTTATGGCCAAATACATGCAAAAAGAACGATATTCAGCATGTTAGCATGCTCATGTTAGCATTGAGCTCAAAGCAGCATTGTGCTGAATTACAGCCCCACAGGGCTGCTAGCATGGCCGAGGTCTCGCTTCCTGGACAAAGTGGACTCAGCAGCTGCTCAGATTTTATATTTCTACGCACCAAAATGAGCACAGTGTCACTAACTGTGGATTAAGACGGTGTGTGTGAATGTGGTTATGATGCCGTCCAACCTGCAGGATGCATGTTGCATGTCTGCGGTTCAGTTCCACTCTTTCCTGCATGTCCTCTCTCTCTCCCATTTCCTGTCTGCCACTTCATCTGTCACGCTCAAATAAAGGCACAAATGCCCAAAAGTCCTGAAAAAACACAGATTCATTTGTTAGCATCAAACACTACAGCTCCCATTACATATTTCCTCCTCATTCTCTGTCATTGTCATCTCCTATAAGCCAAAATCACACTTTCCACACTCACACGGCTGCCAGGATCTGTGCGGCGTAAATATTGAAATCTGTGTGGAGCCCAAAATATATGCAAACTGTGCATGTGGTGTGTGTACGCCAACAGAAAGTGTGAACTTACTTACGTCTTCAGAAACTGTGTTGGTTAAAGGAGGCTGAACAGAGATATATTAAATAAACAGTGCATTCATTCAGTTGTTCTCATAATTGAGAATCACTTTTGAAATCTGTGGTTTTGTCTGTGAGATCTGACTTCTTATTCACAATATTAAAAATGTGACATTTGAGTTCTTTTTAGTTCTTTTCAAGGAGAAATTCGGTTTTACAGAATCACACACGCCTTTCATTGGGATTCATTAATGATTTTCACTCGTTCAGTCAGAGGATTTAATGGAGCAGAGGTTTTTGGATTTTGTTTTATGTTGTTTTCCAAAGTTGAACTCCACCTGATAACAGGATCTGACAGCTCACAGAGCTGGATTTAGCTTTAAAGTTTGTCAGACATCGAGGTGCAGCCACAGCTTCAACAGCACTTTGATGATATATTTTATTTAAAACTGCAGCAGATTTGCAGACACATTTCTTGCCAAAGGCTCTGAAATTAAAGTGTTACATACACTACACCTGCCCTGTTGGATTCAATACAGCAGCATTTGTCCAACTGTGGACTTTGTGAGCTCAGCAGCGATTAATCTGCGTATTAAACGGTCATATAAGTGATGAGGATGGTCTCCATGACAGCAAGGATAAGGAGGAAGCAACAAGGTCTTCAGGATTCTGTCAGACTGGGACTTCAGGGTGAAATGTCAAAGCAGCTGAGTCAAATTAAAGAAAATACTAACACGGGAATAAGAGTGTGTGAACAAAGAGCACATCGGGCTCATTTCGGCCTTCGTCGTCTGATGTTTGATCGAGCCAGAAGTCAAACAGGCGTCTGTACAAACCCAGAAGAGCTGCAGGTAAACATGTCTGCCCCTCAATACAGAGCGAGAAGAGAAGCAGAGAGTGCCGCTTGTGCTGGTAGCACTGGGCTAACAGGTAGTTTGAAAGACCTCCTGAACTCCGCAAGAGGAGAAAATGCTGCCGGTGACTTTGACAAAGTCTCCGTATTCACAGGTAATTTCCTGCTGACATTGGCCGCCGGCTCTTGAAAAGAGAAGTGGAGCGTGGAGAGGCTGAAGATTCCTGTTTATTTACCGTCACATTTGTCGATGAGGACGAAGCTTTCCACCGTCCTCCGCTCCCCAGATTCCCCCTCATGACAGTCTCTTACTCTTACTCGAGCCTCTCCTCTGCGGCGTCAGCGGTGACAAACGAGCTGAACTCTGACCCCGCCGGCTCTCTCCGTGTTCCCACTCACCGTGCTGTCAGCGCTGCCGCTGCCGCCGCCGTTTCCACCTACTAACAAAAAGATGTAGACTGAGGCTTATTACACGCGTCTGAGAGTGGGCTGCTAAATATGGCCGCTTTGATTGCAGGTTTCTGAGGCCTGCTGCTTCCATAAAGCCTTTTCATTACAGCTGGCGTCTTTTTCATCGCGCCAATTTGTGATCATGACATTGTTCTCAGTCACTTTGTAGAGACAGACTTTGTTCTCAGCCCTCAGACGCTGAGCTGAACACACAGGACAACAGTCCAGTGCTAGCTAGCTTACAGCTAACGTCCAGTTCGCCGGCTGTCTGAGCCTTAATCTCCCTCCATGTTGTCAAAAGCTAAATAACAAACGTTTCTCACTTCATTTATCGCAGGAAGAAAATACAACAACCTCCGTAGAGGTTGCAGCTACGAATTTATGTCATTTTTTTTTGCAGTTTTTGTGTCGCTAATAATGCTAACATTAGCGCCTGGCGCCTGACTAATAGGGTAGATTTTCATAATTCAATGTATATTTTCATAATGTGGTGATTATTTCTCCTTGCTAACTGATCAATAGTTCAATATATTGAACGACAGCAAAGCAGTGAAAAGGGTGATATCAATTAATATCACATGAGGTGTGATTGACAGATGATTGATTGATTAAGACACGGCAGCTTTTCACGCAGCAGTTCACTAAAGATGTGTTTTACATTATTTCTTGGCTGAATGTGAATTCAGGTGCGTCTCAGCTGAACATGAAAGGCTGAAGGAACACAAGAGAAATCCTTTCAGAAGAACGATATACTGTGTATTAATCAGAAAATGCAGCATCATGCCAATCAAACATAAAGACATCAGATCCTCAGAAACGTTCCCGGCCGCCTCGACTCGGAGAGGAAAACCTGCCTGGATCTGCCCCCCCCCAGCCTTTATTTGTCTCAAACATCTCAAAGTCATAAAAATCCTCACAAGGTTAAATCGCAGCGGAGCAGCTTGAATGAACATGTGACAGTCGGATTGTTCAGAGGGAGAGACGACAGAAAAGCTCTCAGGGCACTTTGCTTTCATTTGATTGGGAGACAGTTTTAATTTTTCATTCTGTGGCGGCAAGACAACGAAGACGAGCTTCCACTAATCACCTCCACGTCCATCAAATAAGCCTCCCCCTCTGCCTCCCCCGTCTCCCTCTGCAGGATTGAGTTTCGGGAGGGAAACTGTTGACCTCTCCACCTTCTCTTAGGTAAGAAAAAGGAGGGATTTTCTGTCTTTTCAGTCTCCCCCCGTCTCTTTCATCACCTTGGTTGTAATTAGCCAGAGCTGAGATTTTTTCCTTTTGTCGGCTCCGTGAAAGGTGGATAAGCGTCCTTTGTGCCTCCTCACACCTTTATTTCCTTTTAACAAGCCTTTTTTTAGAGAAGAAACTCCAAGCCAGCCGCCGTCTCAGAAGGAAGCCGATAACCAAGAGGGAGTTTCTACTTCTTCTTTTGCCGGCGTCTTTATCTCCCAGGACACAATTAGCTGCTCTATCGCTCATCACCATGCTGGTATTTTTCTCTCTCTCTCTCTCTTTTTCTTTGCATTTAAAAGCAGCCGTCCTTTGTAGAAGCTCACTCTTGAAAAGTTAAAAGCAGTTGTGGTCTGCAGTGGAGGAAACACAACTGTGTGTGAAGAGATAAAATTGTCTCAAACCGCTTTGTTCAAAACAGAAACAGAAGCATCCTGAATTTATCCATTTTAAAAAAACGGTGTCACAAAAGCACAAAGACAAAAGTTGGTTCTTCTTCGAGTTTTCAGGCTCTTTTCAGCTGTTTCAGTTCCCTCACCTGCAGCACTTCAGCATGTAAAGGAGCGCTTTTTCATTTACCTCCACATCTCCACGTCCTCTGATCATCTGAAGTTTCCTAAGCAGCTGCCAGATTCCTCACTTGACTGATTTCCTCTCATTAACCCGGCTAATAAAAGAATTACAGCATTCGTGTCCTCTCTAATGTCTACAAAGGGTGGTTGAATTCCCTCATGAGTAAATGGGACAGAGATTTAAGGCTGGAGATGTCTGTCCTCTCCCTCCGTCGCTCCACCTCCATCATCTAAACACACCAAGTCTCGTCTTCTCAAAGCGTACAAAGAAAATTTCACAGTAGATGGATTTTTATTGTCGTTTAATTAAGCCTCTGGTATTCTGTTAAATCTAAAGTTTGGCATCGTTAAGCATCCTTTCTGTGGAGGAAAAGGCTGGAAAGCAGGATTCTTTTGTTAGGAATATTTCTGTTACGAGGACACGGCGCTGGATCCTGCCTGCTGCTCGTTTTGAACCCCGACGTGGTGCAAAGATGTGATGCAGTTTGGAGGAGATGGACCAGGTTTAAGTGTCCACTTCACTTCACTCTCAGGTTTCTGCTGAAGATTTCCAGTTATTTTGGGTGTCTGGAGTTCTGGAGGTGAAAGTGTGGTTTATTCTCTCTTAGAAAATGTCAGCTGGATTGGTTGACGTCTTCTTCTTCTTCATGCGTCTCTAACTGGACTCTTCTCCACAGTGATGGCGCCCAGAGGATCATGGGCATGGGCACAGAAGAAGAAGCTGATGATTAAAACCAGAAATGTTCAATGTTAAATCTGTTTCTATGTTAACTGCAGCTTCACGTAATGATGACAAACACAATGAAATAAATGTCTCCTGATATGGAACATAATTCATTTTGTCCTCCTCGCCTCTGTCTAGTAAGACACCTCATCATCTGTTGTCACGTACACGGCAGCCATTAATACGTTATATTATGATGAGGAAATGTTTAATATGCAGCATTCCCTCAGCCGCTCTTCTGTTTACGCTTTAGATCTCGGATTCTGGTTTTGATGTTAGAAAGGTGCCTTTTTTGTCTGTTTGTTTGTGTCTCCATCCTCGTGGTGCATTTTTTATGTTGTGCGAGAGACGATATGCTGATGGTGGAGTGATGCGAGTGATCTTTGGCCTCTCCTCTGTTTATCCTCTTTTATCTTTTCATGTGTCTTTAACGATGTAAACAAACATTCAGCCTGATGCTCTTCACTTCATCTGCAGCCAGAGAGCAAACAGGCAATTAAAAATGAAGCTGTGAAGCTGAACCACGTTCATACAGATTAAAACAACATGATGAGGAGCGCATCAGGAAACACCAAATAATAAATGAAACTGTTTGCAGAGCGGCCAGTAAGTGAAACAAACTGCTAAAACCGACTTTTAACAAGTTGCGTCTCCTGTGAGTTTGTTCGTCTGCAGCTCATTTGCAATAAAGATTTATGTTCAACATTTATTGCCAATGCCTTAAATGTGTTCCCCTTTGAGGCGGCGGGATTTGAGAAATCACGCGTGAATATCCGTCTTTCCAGGCTTAGTTACACACATGTGGCTGCACAACAGTTGATTGGACCAATTAGTGTCCTATGAGGAAGTACTGGCAGCTACAGGTGGCAGCAACAATGGCGGCTGCTAAAGAGGTTAGCGCTAATGCTGCTGTAGCATCAGTGCTATCACAGCTGAAGACACTGAAAGCTTTTCTCCATGAAAACGTGTTTTCACTCTTCTCCTGACCACCTCAAATGCTTCATTGATCTGATTGGTTGAACTTAGCATGTGATAGATGATCAATCACCTTCATTTTCTGGAGGAAATACCTGCAAGGATGCAGAATCTTCAGCATGTGCAAGCTCGTGCGTCTGTGTTTGTCATAGTCACAGTTTTTGGTCCACAACTTAACAAATATTTATAAAGCGGAGTCCAAAATCTGTGGCCTTGTTAAAAGCTGCATGGACTCAAAAGCAAGAACAGGTGGAGTAAAAAGGAGCTGCACTTCAAAACAAGCGAAGAAGAGAAGAGAAGAGGCAAACACGTCCAAAATGTCAGAAACCAGAAAAGGCAGGAGCCTCATCAACAAACAGCTCCACCAGTATGAACAGAGAGACTGGGAGGGAGTCGTCAGGGAGTCGCTTATATCAGGAGCCTAACGAGGGAACGAGGAGCAGGAGTGCAGGTGGCTGTGGGAGTCAGGTGTTTAGGAGCGGCAGGGTTTCACTGAAGGCAACTGCTGCATGAAGAAGAGAATGAGTGATTGACAGAAGGCGCAGAAAAAAGGTCCTGAAGATGCTGCTGTCATAATAAAAATGCAAGCGGCTCAGCAGGAGGAGCATCGAGTGAAGATCGTAATATTCATTTAAACATCTGGAGATGATGTCCCTCAATTCAATCAGTCAATCAAAACAGATTTTCCTTCCCTGATAACGCGTGATGTAACATCCTCAGGTCACAACGTGCAGCCAGTATTTTATCGCGTAGTTTTCAACATTAGCTTCTACTTGTTCCAGCGCTTTCAGCCACATCTCGTCTTCCTCAGCAGATACAGTCGATGCTTCCATGCAGAGCAAATTCTGGCTGCTGAGGAAGACCATGGCGTGCAGTTGAAAGCCACCAAGAAGACCTTGAGTTCAGACTTTTTGTCGAGCTTCTCTTTCCAAGGTCAAGACTGAACTTTACGCTCGGAGGATCTGTCATAATGAAATGCTGTTTTTTCTAAATCCATTTCATAAAAAGTCCTTAATTTCTAAAGTAATTACAGATAGCAGCTGTCATTCTTCCATTCGTTTTCAAGGCTTCTAATTGATTTTTCTCTCCTACTCGGACTCTGCAGCGCCAACATTACTCATGAGTTGTGCAGCGGTTTTTGAAAGGAGGCATTTACAATGCAGAGCACTGAGGTGGCATTGATTTTCTGAAGACTATCCATATCCATATGGGATGAACTGGTACTTAGGCATCTGTCTCAGATATGGTCTATTGAAAACATATTTTCAAAAGCATGCCAAACACGGCACAAGGGCTCTCGACAGATACTATATTCTATGTTCAAAGAACCCTGAACGCGTCCCCGTCTGTGAAAGAGATTCAACAAAGTCTGACAAGCTCGACGTCATTAGGCACACTCTCCAAACCACGCCGTGCTTTTCATACTCCAGCGGAGCCTCCTCTGATGGCGGATTTGCTTGTTAAAAGTTCTGTCAAAATAGTTGTTGGCAATATCTGATGATAGTGGAAGCGGTCACACATGAGAGCCCGAGCGCAGGAAACTCCTCTTACATTAATGAACGCGAGCATGAAATTCAAATCGCGCTTCAGGCGGGAATCGCAGCGGGGACGTGCTCTGGATCTGTTGGTCCATCATTTAACCCGCAGCTTTTCTTCTGGTCAATTTGAAAGTCCACTGCAGCTCTGGGATCGATACGTCCAGGGGTGAGTCTGAAACTCAACATGGCTGCCGTCTCTCTGCATCTCTGTGGCCTGCAGACAGGAATCAGATCCAGAGTGAGACGTCTCCACAACTTTTGGCCTGGCTGTCGTTGATTACCTGGAGGCGTCACAACACCCGTGTACACCTGTACCTTACCTGCGGCTTCATAATGAACATTCAGCCGCAGTGGAGTCTGCAGGTGAAGGGAGGACCTCGGGTCCATCGCCGTTTGAAGCTCGTGGTGCGTTTGTGGAGCAGCCTGGCGGCGTGTCGTCACTGTAAAAGGACGAATGAGACGTCATGTCTTCATTGACTTGTGCTCACAGGGTTTATTTGGCAGAGGATGACTGTGTGATGTGAGCGCCGCCTTCTTCTCCGTGTCATTTAAAGAGCTCGCTCCCGCTGCAGGCTTTGATCCAGCTCTACGCGAAGGCAGCAGGACGCCGCCGCTCAGCAGACACACAGCAGCTACCTGCACACCTGTCAGCCTGCACACCTGTCTGTCTGCACACCTGTCTGTCTGCACACCTGTCTGCCTGCACACCTGTCTGTCTGCACACCTGTCAGCCTGCACACCTGTCTGTCTGCACACCTGTCTGTCTGCACACCTGTCAGCCTGCACACCTGTCTGTCTGCACACCTGTCAGCCTGCACACCTGTCTGTCTGCACACCTGTCAGCCTGCACACCTATCTGTCTGTCTGCACACCTGTCTGTCTGCACACCTGTCTGTGGATGATCGAGGCAGAACACCACCTGTTGGTTCAGAAGGTCCGGTTCATAGATCAGCTGCATCTTTTCATCATATGAGAGATTGTTTGAGCCCAAGAAAATACTACAAAAATACAAACAAGATTAAAAGTTTGAAATCAATCAAACTCGTTAAAATCAAAAACAGCTAAAGTCTAAATTAAACTGTAATAAAATAATAAGTCCTACTTAATTTTTAGAGTCATAATTAGACGACATCGATGTGTAATTTTGCTGCACAGGTGAGTTCACCTGCGGGATGCTCAAATGGAATCACATGCAATGAAAAACAAAAACAACTTTCAGTCAGTTACAGTTTATTCACTCAGGAAATCTTGTTCAGATCAGGAAACACGAGAAAATCGAGTTGTATTGATTCTTCTGAAATCTCGCTGCTGGATCTGAAGTGAAATCTGGTTAGCAGATAGCGGACGGAGCGTTTGGTGCTCGTCAGCCTCGAGGCTCCGCGGCTAATTTTACTGATTAGATCTGTGACAGGCTGAAGTCACCTGTAACAACACATCCAGTCAAACAAAGGCGAGTGACGGCAACAGCAGAGCGTCTCCCTTTCCTCACATATAAGAAGGACTGAGCGGCCTTGGAAACAAACATCCTTTCTCAAACAAGCTGCAGGGGAAATTCATCGTCCTGGGTTCACCGTACCGAAGCTGGGCGACTCTAATTTCTCCTTTTCCCCCCAAAAGCATTAAAACTTAATTGAATATCACTAAAACTCATTTATGGAGCAAAAGTGGAGATGCAGAGTAAGTTTCATCTTCATCGTTCCAGTGAGACGTGTCCAAATTCTTCACATTTTCTCATTCTGACCCACGTGCAGCTGCATTAAGTCTTCGTTTTGAGGTGATGCAGTAAATGATCAGTGTGTCTGAAGCTCTTTTCCACCATGAGCAGGTACATTTTGACTTAAATCAGAAATCAAAGCTACTCAGTAGAATAATATATAATAACAAATCTGATATAATATCATTTTCAGCATCACTAACCTTCCATTCAGTGTGCTTATTTTGTTGGGGGGGGACCAAATGTCGCCTCCCTCCAGGCTCGTCTGAGCGAATGTGCTGAGGTCTGACTTACAGCAGGTGCATTGTGGGTTTGATTGGACAGAGAGGCAGGTTGTTATTGTTGCTGTGCGGTGTAAAGAACATCAAACCGGCAGAGTTACAACAGCCTGAGGGCGTCAGGCCAGATGGAAAAGTGTGGATGGAAAAGTTTTGTTTTGCTTTTGGCAGGGAGGGGCGGCAGCTGTGTGATTGATTTCAGGGAAGTCAAAGGGGCTCTTACAAATACTAACAAGGATCCGCACTCCTCGTATGGGTAGAATATACGTTTCTGTACTCTGGTTTTAGGCAGAGCAGGTGTTTCTCCAGTACTGAATTCAGAGCTCCCAAAAGCAACAGAAACCTTGAATTCACCTCCTCTTCATGCAAACCAGGCTGACATGATGCTGCGTTCAGGTGCTCCTCGTCAACCCAACAGTTAGAAACGGCTCTAACTGCAGTAACTGTGGTTTACTGCTGGGTTTTAACCCTTCGTTGAACATTTGAGGGAAACTTAAACCTCGACGTAGCTACAGCCACCGAGCTACAAACATCAAACTTGGCACAGTGACAGTAAATGATGTGAACGTGCTTCCAAGAAATGTGAGTCCAATCCAGCCTGCTGAAGCATTTTGAGCCTGGCCTACAGGGGGCGCCACCGTCACCAAACTGTACACCTCAAAATCCAGTGCAGAGAATTTGCAGGATGTGCACACACTGAGGACAAGAGCTAAGCAGAATCCACGGGGGCATATTGATTAATGTGAGGGGTCACTGCCGATCGCATGTTTGCTCGTGACTTGAACAATCCTGATGAACCTCAGCAGAGACAGACCCGCAGGGCGCAGTTCAGATGCTGCTACTATTTTTAATGTTAGCAATACTACTACTGTCACTACTACAACCACTCGTATGTCTAATACAAGTACTACAATTACAGCATTATTATCACTCTGCTGCTACTTCCAGTCTACTGCTACAGCTACTAATACTGCTACCATTACCACTACTGTGGTACTTCTACTACAACTCCTAGCAATAAAATATCTAAAACTACTGCTGACATTACTGCTACAAAAAACACCAAACAGTACCACTACTACTGCTACTGCTCTGCTGCTCTGACCACTCACCCTCATCCTCCTGCAGCTATTACTACTACGATACCCACTACCACTTAACCACACCGGTTACTGCTGCTTCTATCAGAGCAGGCAGGTTTGTCGAGCCCCTTCCAACAACAAGGCAGCTCAGCGTTCCACACAGAAACACGTCAAAGAAACACAATGCAGTATAAAATACATGTGAATCAAATATCAGAGAAAAGCAGCAATAAAACAGTAGCACTGCTGCTGCTGCTGATACTGCCAGTACAACTCCCTCCACCGCCGACCCCTGCAGCCGGGGGAGGGGGGCAGCTGCCTCTGTCATTAACGTGCCCTCCATTTGCTGCCGGTGATGGTTTTTCCTACTTGTCGCCGCAGCCATGGCAACCACAGAAAACACACTTAGGAAAACGGTGCCAGAGCGAATTTCACTGATACTTGAGGTCACTTAATTATACACCTCTCGACCCGCCGTAAATAAGCAAACAAAGCACATTAGCTTCCAGCGTGTTAGCTTTCCTTTCTAAACATGAAGAAGCTGCTCGATGCTGGAAATCTTTTCTACTATAACTCAGCCTGCGCAGCTCCATAACGATGCAGCTTCACGCTGATCACTTCCTGCTGATACTCGATCCTACGGCAGCTCTTCCTCCTACAGTACTACGTATGTATACTCCTACTACTGCAGATGCCGCAGTACTTGGTTTATCTCTGTAGCTATTGTTAGTACCAGTACTTCCACTGATACCAGCAGCACTGCTCTCCTGTTCCAGTGATCGTTAGGCTGCTTCTTTATTGATCCCAATGTGGGAAATTATTTTGTTGCAGCAGCGATTAAACATACAGACAAACACAGGATGTACACACAATTATTAAAAAGAGGTAAGAAAAAATATAAACAGGAATAAAAATAAAAATATAACTAAGTAAAACTAAATATATAGTTATATTATATGTATAATAATATAATAAAAATACATTATGACTAGGTATATAAACACTATTTACAGCAAAACATTTGTGCAGTTTCAGATGATAGATAAGTGTAAACCGTAGAGTATGTGCAGTATTGCAGTAGCACAGATACTATGTAAAAGTACTATGTAAAACACAGTTTGAAGAGGATGTTCTGGGTCGTCCATGATGGCCGTAGCTGCGTAGCTCCGTAACGATGCAGCTTCACGCTGGTCACTTCCTGCTGATACTCGATCGTACGCAGTGGCGTAGATGACGTAGGGTTGGTGGGTTTTGTAAACCCATGGGCCCTCTTGTGGTCAAACTTTTTTTTTTTTTTTTTTTCAAATGTAATGTCGCCGCGGTTGACCCTCGCAGCGGCAGGTAGCACGGAGTGTAACGTCAGACTGGGTCACTGCATTGTGTTGCATATAAGGGGGGGGGGGGGGGGGGGGTACGAGCGCCCCCTCCCAATTTGAACTGATCCATGTGTCTATTGATTGTGATTGGCTCAGCCGCTCAGACGGCGACCGTTATTTTTCTGGAAAGAAAGAAAGAAAGAAAGAAAGAAAGAAAGAAAGAAAGAAAGAAAGAAAGAAAGAAAGAAAGAAAGAAAGAAAGAAAGAAAGAAAGAAAAAAGCAAGGTAGAGGCAAAGATGCTTAAAAGAAAGAAGCCACCAGAAAAAGAGATGTGTGGCGCAGATAAGCGGAGGGCAAAAAAGAAAAAATGCACAAAGCTGACAGATCTGTTCTGTCGTGGCGGGAGCAGCCAGGCCAGTGACGACACGGGTCCGAGCAGCAGCAGGTGAACAAGCACTGTCTGCGGTAACACGGCGCTATCATGACCTCAGACTTGAGACTAGGGTTGTCACAAGAACCGACCGGTAATCTGAACGTGACCGAACCTGGATCCGCTCCAGCTGCTTGGTGTGGCCACAGCCACAGGTGAAGCCCATAAACATGACGCGCCGTGTGTCTTTCTCCGGTCAGTTGTCATGGGAACAAGACGCTCTGACGGTGGTGCGCATTCAGACCATAATACATCCATGGTTTGGAGCAGACGCAAACAAATGTGTGTGAATATATAAAACGGAGCTGAAGAATGAAACAATAAGTTTACACCAGTCAGTGGAAACAGCCTGAAAGTGAGTGAATGAGAACAACAGTTCTATCATTGAACTACTAGGAGAATAATAATAATGGCTACATGACTTCCTGTTTGTGTGGAGGCATATTCACCATTTTACCTCATGTTTCTGCCTGAGAAGTTGTTTAAGTGCAGCTAAAACAAGTTTGATGTGTCAGTTGTTATAATTATTGTTGTTGCTGTTATTATTAGGCCTATTATTATTATTATTATTTAATAAAGTAGCCCAATGATTTTAGAAGCACATGCTTTTTTTTTAGTTGTGGTATCGAATAGAGTATCGAGAATTTCAATTCTAATCACTGTCATGGTGTATTCTTGGCTTACTTATTCCTTATTTTTTTGGCTTTTTTCTGTCCTCTATTTGCGTGTGCAATGTCGGGCCCCTTTGACCTCAAAACCCATGTGGAATACAGCCTAGCTACGCCACTGATCCTACAGCAGCTCCTCCTCCTGCTACGTATGCATACTCCCACTCCTGCAGGTGCCGCAGTACGTGGCCTGTCTCTGTAGCTATTGTTGGTACCAGTACCTCCACTGGTACCAGCAGCACTGCTCTCCTGATCCAGTGGCTGTCAGCACTGGTCCTGCAGCAGCACTGTCGTCTCAGTGAAGTCTCTCAGCTGGAGATTCGGGCTCTTACTCCTCATTTCATCATTGGATGGTAAATCGTACCAGATGAGGGAGCCGAGCATCCTGGGAGAACCGGCCAGCGTTTTGCCAATCTGTTGCCGTGGTGACGACTGTGATGGTTATTTTCCCTCTCTCTCTCCGTCTGTGTGTCTCTCTACCTCTTTGTCTCCCCCCGCTCTCTGGGTGGGCGGTGTGGTTAATACTCGTTATGTTCGTTACATTCATTACGTCTGACAGTGTAAATGGGCTGTTTTTTGTTCTCCCGTCTCTCTGTGTTTTTCTTCTTCTCCTTCTTCTCTCTCTGTCGTCGGCGGAGGCCTGTCCCTCGCTCACTTTTCTCCCCCTGCCTCCGGATCTGATTCTCCTCTCCCCCCTCATCCCCCTTTGGCAGCTCTCTACCTCTACCATGGAGTGTATTCACCAGAGAGATGAAGCAACAGCTTTCCGCCGCTCCCCTCCCTCCACCCCTCCATCCCTCCATCCCTCCTCTCTAAACCCCACAGACACATTAATCCTTCGCTCAGGCTCGCTTTACAGACACAATAGGCCTCAAAGAATTGGACTTGAGATAATTGTGTTGCTATCCCATTTCATCTGGAATGGCATCGCGCGGCGCTCGCCGCAGAGCTGCGGGTTCCCCGCCTCGACACGCACACACAGACGGAGGAGGTTTTGGCGAGTGCAGGGCTGTAATTATTTCCCCCTCTATTCATAATCATCATCATGAAAATTCACCACCGCAGGCCCGAGTCCACACTCCTGGCCCCTCCGTGTCTGTTTGATGTGTTGTCATGACGATATGGCGGCAATATGGTGCCTGCCCGGTGCCTGTGTTGTTGCGGGGTAATTAACGGCCACGCCAATATGGTCAAACACCTGCTCTGGCGGGCCCCGTCGGTCATCTGGGTTGGCAACCCCTCGACCTCTCGACAAACGCCAGGAGGGAGGAAACGGTCGGGTGGATGCTCGTTAGAGGAGGAGGACGGTTGTGTTGGAACCGCGAGCAGGTGGAAACTGTCAGGTGGAGCATCGGCGGAGGACAGATTGACGATTCCCGGAGTCACTCGCGGATGACTCTGAATTCACCATCACTGGAGGGGAAAATGGCGTTTTTTCCTCAACACTGAGACCCTTCACGGCCAAAAGTGTGCAGACGGCAGAGCATGACTCCCGTCTGAACATGTGACTCTGAAACTACGGCCGTTAATCTGGTGCCATGACGGCCTCCACTCGGCTCCGAAGGCTCCCCTCGATGCGGGGATTTGCCCTCGTTCAGCCACGAGAGCGTGAGCGAGCTCCAGCACTGATGTTGGGTGATGAGCTCTGGCTCTGGTCTGCTTTCAGCTCATCCCAGAGGTGCTGGATGGGGATGAGGTCAGAGCTCAGTGCACAGTTCGGCTCAGCACACCGAACTGGGAAAAGTCATTATGGAGCTACTTTAGGCATCATCGCGTTGTAACGAGAAGGCGACAAACGCAAACTGTTGCAAAGTTTAAAGCACATATTGCCTCATACTGTAATCAGATTTCCAACCCAAAAACAGCCCGACCCGACAGATGGCATCTGGAACAAAGCGAGCGTTGGGCGAGGCGGCGGCTGGTTTTATCCTCCATGGTGCGTCACAGTGGAAGCATCTGGGACACCTCGTGTCCAAAGACCCGACGAAAAGACGAGCACGCCACACTTTTTGTGACTCCTCTCATTAAGTTTCCTTTACGACGCGTCCTGTGAGGAACACGAGGTCGTCTCCATGCAGGCAGATCCGCAGCCATGTCGCACACAGGCCGGAAACGCTGGGAAGCGGCCATGATGCGATGATCACACTGTGCTTTGTATGAACTTTGTTTGCATGTGATCATGTATTTATCAATTTAAAACATTTTTTCTCTCATGATATTTAATCAACCATGCCACTAAGTGGGGCTGACAAATATATCTGCAATTCGCAAGCGGCAGACATTTGTGAAACGTGGCGCTGCCAACATTAGCGACCTGCGTGTAGATCATGAAGGACGCCACGCTGCGTTTGGTCGGGGGCCAGCGTGTCGTCTGCTTTGTCTCCTCGCCAAATCACAGCAAGAAGTCACGACTCTGTGATCACCTAATGTGGGCGATTGTGCAGCCTGATCCTGGCGTTGAACACCTCTGTGTGCTGCATTCAGGTGCATCTCCCTGTCAAGTGCTGGAAAAGAAGTTCTTATGTGCACATTTTTGCCTTTTTTATGCACATTTACAGCTTCAGCAATTTCAGCAATCTTCTTCTTCTTTTATTCCTCCCTGATAAATATGTTTGAGTTTTGAATGTGTGAATCTGAATCGCCTTTTGACATCAGCAGAAAGCACATGGTGTTGCAGCCTTGGGTGCAAAAATCAATATATGTTGATGTGATTGTTTTATTATTATTATCTTTTTCTAAAACGCCCGCTCCCATCTTGATGAAGGTTGATGGACTGTGGACAGCAGTGGAAATGAGCCATCTTTCTACCCGTCACTCTGACATGCTTTATTTTATCAGAATAATTGAAGAAGCGAAGTGAAGCATTTGGGAAAACTGAGCAAACGGAGCTGAACGTGCCTACGTGCTTCACCCTTTGTCCCGTCGTCTTTTGTTCCGCGTTTGATCCGCTGATTACATAATTACCATTGTGCAATCGACTTTTTCTAAAGCTGACCTGCGTAATCAGGCCATCTTAGACGCCGTTTCTCTGAGACCTGCTGAAGCAAAAGAAATATTATGTAAGTGTTGTTTGCCGGGTCAGCGAGGCTGATTCTGATTAGAGTTTACTGGAGATATAAAAGACAGCGATGACAACAAAGGGAGGACGTGAGGCAGAAATCACAGGTGAGACATGTTTGGATGGTCACATAGATTTATGCAAAGGATGAAGTCTGATTTTCCTTCATTAAATCATTCCGCTGATGTTTATGATCTTTCCTGTTTCACCGCGCTCTAATTCTTCACTTTAATTGTCCTCTTTATGAATCAGTGTGTAATGAAAGCACACTGCACGTGAGCATTAGCTGAAATTTAGCATCATTTCCTTTGGATTATTCAGAGTCGCCTTCTTGTATTTTGAAATCTTTAAGAAAATGAATTATAATTAATCATTTAGTTATTTTCATGTTTTCTGTGTATTTTAACTTTTTCTTTCCGTATCATCATGGAGGTATTTCGATCAATCTATGGCATCTACATCTATAAAACAGGCGAACTGTTGGACGTACCCCATCGGGACCTTCTTGAAAACAAGTGGCTGAACCCATCACATTTTTTTCATTTACACAACAGTAATTACATGCAGGTGAAGGGAACTCTGCAGTTTAACATCACTCAAATACAACGTGGCTGTTTTTGTTCCTAATTTCTAACATTATCTGATTGTCCTGCAAAGGTGGGCACGAGAGCACTAGTCTGCTGTAAAAGCTAATATTTGAGTGTTCATAGGCAAAATAAATGAGATGAATCGCCCTGGCTCGGCTCAGAGGGCTGAACTGTGACCTCGCTCCTCTCTGAATGTTCTACCTTTTTTCTCTTTTGTTCTCTCCTCTTTGTTTTCTTGACCTCGCTCCTCGTCTGCTTCTGTCTTCCTCTTGTATGTCTCTCTCGCTCTGCTGCTCCCTCTCCCCCCCCACCTCACCCTGCGGTTCCTCCCCCTCTGTCCTGTAGGGGTCACTGTGGCTCTTCATCAGCCCCGGCCCCCTCCGTGCGGCTGCAGCCCTGTAGTGAAACACCTCCCAGGCTTCATTTTCTTGGTCAAAGTATAATTTTTTTTTCTTTTTTTGTGCATAATGGAAGCTGGAGAATATTAACGGGGCAAATATCTGATTTCATGCAAAAGAAAATATCTGATGTACAGGGAGGAATATTAAACATGTCTCCTGGTATTGTAGTTTTTAGGGCGACTTGGTGCTAAACAAAAAAAGCTTTTCACTCTCGCAGAGGCTGGAGAGGGAGAGAGCAGAGGCAGGTAGCAGAGCAGCTACCTTTCACATGTTCAACCACAGCACAGACATCGCGTTAAAGGGTCAGTTCACCCAAACCACAAACATCAGCACCGCGCCACGTCCAGCATCGAGCCACGCGATGAGTCCAGCTGCACACGCCGAGGTTTAGGGGCTCGAAACCATCGAGCTCGGCTGTGCTGATATTTTCCACCTCTGGCAAAAGCCATACTTAGAGCTGCCCATACACCGCCTACAGTATAGTGTTAAGTGACATTATGTGTTTTTGTATTTTTAGTGCACTGACCTTTTAAAGCAAATTGCATTGGCCGTCTGCTTTGTGAATGCTGCTCTAACCATCCTGCGCAATCGTTTTTATATCAAAATCTATGAGAGAGCAGAGACGTTTTTAAATCCTCACGTTTGCTCGAGACCTCGACATGAACCGCAACCCGGGGCCTGAAATCAATTTAGAGGTAAATCTGCAATAAATTGACCCAAACTTCCTGCAACCTGAACCTCCCGTCAACGATTCACTTCTCCTCCCAGTTTAAGAAACATCGATGTAAAATCAACTCTTCATTCATCGAGTTTGGCTCATTTATCTGGTTATTTCACGTTCACGCCAAGCCACAAACCAAGAGGAGTTCACTGAAGTCACCTGAACTCGCAGGTAGCTTGCTCATTGGACAGCTTTGCTGATGTCACCCTGAATGATCGCGGGGTGACAGCAGGTCACGCTGCTCTTCACTGAGCCTCATGTGTTCATTCAGCTTCTGCTGCAAAGAGCTCATGAAGACATTATTTATTCTGACAGCTTTTACCTGAGACTGACATCAGCCCACATGATGACGGACGGCTGGACAGACATGAGACACTAAATGACTGAATAACCCACTCCCAAAACGGCAGTCAGAGGGCAGAGATTAGCATTCAGCTAATAACACCTGTAAATCCTCGTTCTGCCCTCACATTCAGGGTTCAGGTTCTGCAGGTTTTCACATTCTCCTCAAACGTCTGCATTTACCATCTCAAAGCTGATTTCCTCTCATTCAGAACAAACTCGACTACGACAGAGTCTTCTCTCGTCGCTGCTCTGAGGCTCCAAAACACAAAACCAGAAACAAAACTCATTCACAGAGACACAGACTCGTGCAGAAGATGAAGCCAGGGAGACGCTGAAGCAGAGCGGGTTCAGACAGCCGACAGTCAGGCTCATTACAGACGATCACTGAGAGACTCCTCACGTGGAAATGTGCAGCTCGGATCCTTCGACCAGTTCAAAATGACCGCTCGCATCCGCTCCTGCTCCACTTTCATGCAGTACACAGAGTCTTAATGCACAACAACAAATAATAAGCATTAGCGCTAATGATGCTAACAACAGGGCGCTCATTAAAAACCTGATGTCAGCGTCCTGCAGATGAAAGAGCCACAGCAGAAAGCACCAAATGGAAGATATTTATGGATTCACAGAAAATGTCTTTCGTCTGCTGAAGCAAAAACACACACGTCCTCTGCTCCACGTGCACACACACACACGCACGCACACACACACACATCTTCATTTGCAGGCTGTGTGTTCTCTTGTTTTTACTGTATTCTTCAAAAGAGTGAAGTCAAATCCTGCAGTCACACAGCAGCCTCTGACTCATTGTAACATATTCTACTGATATGGTGTGTGTGTGTGTGTGTGTGTGTGTGTGTGTGTGTGTGTGTGTGTGCATCTGAAATTGTTGACTCACTCTCTATATGTAGCCTGCACGGCGCGTCAGTTGTCAGACGTTAATGAGACTGTGTTGAGATCAGACTAAATGCAGGCGGTGCTAATTTATTTCTCCTTGTAACTCTGTTTTTTTGAGGGCGATCCACAACGCAGGCACGTTGTTCAGCAATTCTGCAGCATTACAGACGTCTCGAGAAACACACATTCTTGCATTTGTACATATGCATCAGCCCTCGCCGACTCCGACAGACCTGTGAGTCTGTATTTTTCACCTTTGCTTGCTTGCTGGAGCGTAGCATCCACAGGCAGCCATTCAAATCACAATTCCACTGGATGTTGTGACCACGTTGAGTAAATCTATACTTATGGATCAACAACCCCACTTTCACTCTGAGCTTTCTCGCTTCAGTGTGGGCTTATAGAGCTGAGGTGGATGAGGCGAATAAAATAAATGACTCCATGGGTGAAAAGACTGTCATTTTCCCTCTGTACACTCATTCAGCATCGTGAGGACATTTGTCCAGCCGCCGTCCATTCAACCCTCGACACAAATACATAGTTTATAATCGCTCTCTTTCAGAAATGAAACTGCACACCGGGCGCGGTTAGGCTTTGCTAAAGATTGTGGTTTGGTTTAAAATAAACCAAAAGGGTTGTGTTCATTGTTGGAAGAAACCAGCTGACGGTCAGCAGGAAATGGGAAGTGAAGGGTGGTCTCTTCATGTCAAAGTCTGATGTTTTGTTGACCTGTCCGACCCATTGCGACCTCCTCTTCCTCCTCTGAGGACTCTGTAACGATGACGCAGGACAGGCAGGAGTCAGAGCTCCAGCAGCCGCTCCAAGGCTTCGTCACAAACGTCATTTCATGTTTTTCTGTCCTGGTCTCCCGAAGGGTCGATCTGAGGACTGTGACATCTGCATTAATACTGGGCTTTTCGACCTTAGCAGACACAATGCTTAACAGCATGCCTCACGTTCACCCGTTCACACATAAACAGTGATGAGCGCTTGAACTGACACTCCTCACACACCTCATGTCGGGTGTGAATTTGGAGAAACACTTAATCTAATTAAAATCATCATACTTGCCTGTGTGGCGAACACGTTGAATTACATTTATGTCTAAAATTAGGCCGTTTGTCCGTGTTTTTCAAACCCATGTGAGCATTTTCTGACCTCCCGCCATCACGGACGATGTTGTATTCATGTCATACACACACATATAACCATCACACGCATTTCCTCCTGCAGAGCATTGTTTGAGGCACTGATGAAGAGCGTGGATGCACTTTGGAAAGCCACTGCAAAGCCCCCATTGTTACTTAAAAATCAGGAAATCCAACATTAACACTAATACAATTAATTCAGCTAATTTAATTTCAAATGAACTCTGATTCAACATGTTAACAAATGGCTACAAATGTGTAAAAGGATGAAAAAAACAGCTGATTAAGGTTTGATTTCTGCTCTACAAGGCTAACAAAGCAGGAAGCTGTGTTGGAATAATGCATGAACACATCAAAGGAGTGACGGGAGGTTTTTGGTTCTTTCACTTCTGCCAACATGACGTGAATGCAGCTCAGGCTCTGCTCAGATTCAGGGTGAAAGAAGTGCTTTCTGGAAAGAGAAGAAAAGAGTGTCCCTCCACCTTCATATCACATCCCTCACCATCGCTCCCCCTCCTCCTCCTCAGATTAAAAGAGCATTGTGGGTAAAGACTGCGCAGGTGGCGATGGAGCGTCCTCCAGAGGCCGAGTCGGCTGTTGGAGTCCCTGATCACATGTTAACACTAATTAAAGGAAAGAGGCAAAGAGAGGGGACAATCTGTACTGTGATCATTAGCAAAACGTTAAAGTCGCCCTCAGAGCCGAGCGCAGACCACATGACCCCGCAGGTCACCGCTGTCCTCAGGAGTTTCCACCTAATCATGCAGATGCTGTGCAGTTCTGCTGTGACCCCTTTTCAAACCGGGGTGACCTCACTTCTTCCCCTCTGGGGAACATGAACAGTTCTGTCCCCGGTGCTTAACACCCCGTCCCCTCCCTGCACACGTCAATCACTCAGGGCTTTAAAAATTAATTACAGGAAGACTGTTGAAAGTGGAGGTCCACTGGACGGTAGGCAGTCTCCTCAGCCCCCGCAGATGGGAAAATGTGAGTGTAAAGAAAGAAAACACATCATTTACCCAGACAAAGAAAGGTGTCTTTTAGTCCCTGTGGAGCGTTTGACGGCTTTACAGACACACACATGATGCATTATGCATTTTGGCGGTAGCGCAGAATATCAACAAAAACCATACAAAGCATGTGAAGCTGAAGCTCAACACTCCTGCTAATGATATAAACGGCGGTCTTGGATAAATACTTTCAGTCCCACCGACACCTCAGGGATTACAGGCAGCCAGTCGGGGCCGCTGAACCTAAACCTTCACGTCCGTCTTCGACGCTGAGGCTCGATGAACAGAGCAGCTCTGTGCTGACAGGTTGCTGTTTGGCTAAGCTGAAGTCTGTCCTCAACAGCACGAGTTACCTCCACCTGGATCTCCTCACGGCTTGATTACTGCAGCTCTCTGCGTCTTTGTCCTCTTCGTCTCGCCTGCAGCTGGTGCAGAATGCTGCAGTGAGACTTCAAACTGGTCCCAGAAAGAGAGACAGCATTACACCAGTACTACCTCCCAAACACAGGACTTAAGGTCGACCGGGGAGCGTCGGCGCAGAACTTCATGGCAATCCATCCAAAAGTTGTCCAATCATTTAATCCAGTTAATAGTTTTCAAAATGTTTTCAGTCTGGACAAATCTGGAGGGCCGCCATCCCCACAGCCACGCTGAAAACTGGATTATTCAAAGAACTGTCAGTGATGACAGTAGATGGATTTGAGGGCTGAAACATAGATTTTATATGATGAAGAGGACAGTTTCAGACAGCTGAGGAGGTCCAATAAACCCCAAACTCTTAACGAGATCCCTCCTCTTTAATTTTTACAGGAACATACACACAAACATGAACGTTCAGCTGGTGGATAAATACTATAACGCAGTAAAAGTACTGCAAATCACATCTAATCCCAAAGAGAATCACTCAGGCCCGACTGCTCGGAACAAACTGCTTCACGGATTTAATGCGATCCTTCGTCACATGACTGCTCCTTCCTGCATTGCTGACACGCATGTTAAAAAGCACGCACTGGTTGGAGAATTTCAAAGAGGGGTTTTTATGTGATTTCGCAGGGTCTTTGTGCATTCGCCCTCGCCAACTAAAGCCACAAGAAAACAGCTTTAAAAACGCCAGCGCTGAGCTCCAGACGAGCTCCGAGTGGGAGGACGAGCGAGCAAAGGTGGGAAACAATCCGCTTCCGCCCGAAGAAATTACCACTTCACCGTGAAAACATGCAGCTCTGAAGCCCCGCGCTGATAAAAACCAGAGAAATAAATAAGAAGCAGCACTCCGCCACCTCCCCTTCTGTTCATTTATTCTCACCAGGCGGAGAGTTTATCATTAGTAGTCCACAAAAACATCAGTCATGTTAAAGCGTGCTGGTATTTCACCATTATGGCAGAAGCTGAGGTTCCCTGTGAAAAAACAAACATGTGAAATTCTCCATCTGATGTGTTTTTGTAGCTGGAGGCTGCTTTCAACCCAAACGCTTGATGAGAAAATTGAAGAGAATTTCTACCCACGAAAAGGTCGACGAACGTTATGAATGTTGAGTTTGGTGTACATAAACTTCATGTGATTTCTCTTTGAGACGAAGTCGCCGTCTCTTTGCATCTCTGGTGTCTTCCAAACATCCAATAAGCCTTTAACTTTGCAGAATTTAAACACCAAATCCATGGAGACATTTCTCAGCCAATCAGGAGCTTTTATGAGCCTGTCGATGGAGCACGGTCGCACGGCGAGTTATCGACCCCTCAACCCTTTTAACGTCCGAGCTCTTTGACGGTGCTGAAAGACGACCAGTGGCGGGGATCAAACCTGCGGCCCGCTGCGTACACGACGCTCTCCCCGTCTGGGCCTCAACATTAATGAACATTAGGGAAACCTTCATCGATCCCGACAGCAAAAACTACCAGGAGTGAATCATAGAGGCACAAAGGATGAGGAGGATCGAGCGGAGGCAGAATGAAATCGGACACGTTTGCGGCGACCGAGGCGTTGGAACAGGAAACCAGTCAGTCAGTTAACAAACAGGCGGGAAACAGTCGTGTCGAGCGTTTAATCAGCCAGTCAGTGAAGCAGAGGATCGATGCAGCGGCCGGTCAGTTGCTGACTGCTTACTGACTGGATGTTGTGAAGCTCAGCAGGTCGATCTCTGCGATCGATGCTGAAAACAAGCAGAGACACAACCTGCTGTGTGTGTGTGTGTGTGTGTGTGTGTGTGTGTGTGTGTGTGTGTGTGTGTGTGTGTGTGTGTGGTTTCTCTGTTTTCTGAATAGGAGTGCAGCAGAAAAGCTTTTTGTCTCTCAGCACCAAACAAACCGGAAACCGCTTCATGAAATACAGTTTAAGTAGCATTTCTGGTGTTATTCTGCAGCTCGGCGGACAATCAGGAGGCAAAGTGGAGCCCCGCCCACCGCCAAAACCATTTCACTGAAAGGATCGGAGGCCGCTTTCACTCCCCAAATGACAGCACTTTTCAAACAGATGATAAATAACCACAAGCAGGCCGATATTTGGAAGCTGATCAGTTGACAGACTCTCAAAATGCAGATTATTATCAAGTGAAACTTCCTGAATGATCATCTGATCGTCAGAGGTGAAGATGCTGCTGCTCGGGCTCAGTTAGCACCACCGAACGTGTTGCTGTCGCGGCGTTAGCGTTCATTTTAAGCGCGTCACTCGATGCAGCTCTGGCTCACCTCCACCTGAAGCGGCTCGATGTTCCACTTCCCTCCGGCTGTGTCTGTCTGCTGTGCATTTAAACTCTGAAACCAGCCATAAACACAGGAAATGTGCCTTAAAACCAGAACCAGGAGCTGATGAGCTCTGTCGCGGCGCAGATTTGGGAACTCAGACCCCTTTCATGTTACATGTCGCTCTTTCATTAATTGTTATTAAAGATATTTTTACAAATGTGGCCAAACTGCACATATTACATATAAAACATATAAAACAGGCCTCCAGATGGGGTCCGGCTGATCCTTTTATTCTGATTTAATGTGCTTGTCCTGATCCAGATACGATCACACACATTTAAGAGGCTTTTTAAGCATTTAAAGTTTGTGAATATATTAAAAATATAAACAGTGTCGATAAATCTGGTATCTCAACAACAGTTTATGGTTATTTTTCGGCTCATAATGTAAAATAAATGAACAGAATCTGCCAAATCACAGAGTCACACTGTGCATTTACACATATTTTTATAATTATTATTATTATTTTATCATTAGACTACAGACGTTTCTTAAATCAGCCTCAAAAATTCTTTAATTGTCTCTTAATATATACTAAAATATCCCTTATTTTGTAAGATTTATAAGAAAGGCTGCTTAAATAAGCCTTAAATTAATTAATAAAAACAGTAATCATGAGTATGGAAGTAAAATGAGAACCAGAAGCAGCAGCTAAGGTTTAATTTTCATCATTTAATGACTGGTGGTTACTTGTTTTATTGATTTCATGAGTGTTTACAGTATGAAATGAAAATGTTCTGTGCCCAAATGAACAAACAGCAAAAGTACAAAAGGGCCTCCGAGTCCGCAGGAAGCAGGAGAAGAAGTAAACATGTGTGTCAGTTAACAAACACGAAGCCTGTGCTCTCGAGTCAGACAAAGAAAGGCAGAAGGTTTGTGAAGCTCCTCTGCGCTGCGTTTGCCAAACAGTGAAGTGTTGTCTCTTTTCTCTCTCCAGCCTTCATCATCCTCTCCCCATTCAGCGCCACACCTCGCTGTGAGGAGACTCATTCCTCTCGTCCCCCGCTGCCTGCAAAAATTGGCCCAGAGGACTAAAGGAGGAGGAGGAGGAGGAGGAGGAGGAGGAGGAGGAGGAGGAGGAGGAGAGGGGAAAGAATAGCTTTTGACACACAAAACCTGCATCCAGTTCAGACAAAACCTCCGTCTGCGGCGTCAGAGCGGCCGCTGCTTTAACGTCTGTTCCTCCGATAATGAAGGCAGTTACATGAAAAGGCCTCACACATCAGACTCCTCAACACAGGTCAAAACTCACGCTCCCACATCCCAGAGTGCTTCACTGCAGCGACGGCCTGACTCGACAAATCTCAGGATTTTTCATCTCGTGTGATCTAAAATTCAAAAGTCAGATTTGTTGCTTTAAATTAGATATACAGAGAAAATCACAGCACACACAAATCCACACATTCTCCTCGTTTGTCTGCGTGTGTGTGTGTGTGCGTGCGCTCGTTCCCGTGGTTGGTTTCCATGTGTGCATTCACTCGGCGTCGAGCCGTCGCTGTCCGTCAGACAAAGAAGACGTTCTCCGAGAGAGCAGATTCAACAGAAGATTCAAAGAGGAACCAGAGAGCTCTGCTCTTACAGAACAGGTGTGACGCTTCACCTGCTTCAAGGCGCCGCACAGACGGAGCGGCTGAAGGTAACGTGAAGGACGGACTTTTACTCACAGCCCTGACCTCTGACCTTAAGTGCAATCCTCGTGTGGAGCTTTCAGTACTGTCGTGTTAATGCACGCTGAGTGTTCAGTTTGTCTCTCTGAAGTTACCTGAGGACAGGTGCTGTGTGAGGAAGATGCTGTTTCTAAAGCTCTACGATGAATCCTGATCACTGTTGTGATCCTTTGCTCTTCACGCCTCAATCAAGTCAAAATCTTAAATATATAAGAAATATGAAACTTTCACAGACTGTACGAGTGCGAACCTGCTCGACATTAATGGCCTCGCGACGTTTGCTCGGAACTCAGAACAAATTCGTGAAAATAATATTTGGATTTCAGCATATTGTTTTTTTTTGCTTGCGATAAAAATGGCCTTCGTTTGGCGTTGACCTCAGGCTAAATGATTTCCTGTACACACGAGACAACTAACAGCCGAAGCTGCTGCTCCCCAGACGATCAGTCCTCGTGGGTTTGAGGACCAAATCTCAGCTTCAGCAGCACGTCAGCAAAATCATGCTGTGTGCTCAGTGCAGCAGTTTTTTTATTATTATTGTTGTGTGTGTAATGAACATTAAAGCCGCTGGAGGCTGCAGTGTCTTATTAAAATACCAACAAATAAAAATTTGCACAAGGTCTTTAGCCCCACGTAGTTCGGTTTGATGAGAATATTGAATTATCTGTCAATCTGTGCTTGCAGAGCCGTGATTATGAACTGTTGTGTTTGTGTGATGCTGATAAGTTTCCTCACAGTGAAACAATATCAGGAATTGGCAACAGAAGTGCAGATTTCTACTGAGCCAAAAAATTTCAATATCCTTTGATTAGACCATTTTCACGTCTAAAATATCAAAAGAAAAACAGCAAATATCAAACATTTTCTAGAATTTTTCCACTCGCTTTAAACCAGAGTTGTCCTGTAAAACCAGGAGGTGCTGCGCTGATCAGCTGATTGATGATCAATCAAACGGAGTCAGATCAGATTAAAGCTGCCCGATCGCTTTAACTAAAGACGGATTAGATGGAAACGTGATCATTTAAAGCAGATAATCAGTTCCTGAGTTGTTAAATAAGCTTCTAAAGGCAGAACTCCACTCGAAAGGATTTTATCAGGCGTCTGTGAAACTTTACCTCCAACCACCTGAGCTCACACCGCCCGTGTGGCGCAACACGGCGCTTAAAACAAACAACACGGCGAGCTGGCACCTCTGTCGATGAGTGACGCGTCAGCCCAGCAGGCGGAGGAATTGATCCAGAGGCCCGAGGAGGTGACCACCTGAGCGCCTGAGACCAAAGCCAATCACAGGCGCCAAACACAACCTCAGAAAGAAAGGCAGAAAGCATGGAGGCGAGGTGTCCAGGCGGCGCTCCGCGGCGCTGCGGTTGGTTGGTCGATTGATAAATGACTCGGAACTGATAGGAGGAAACTCGCCCTAATGGACTGATCCCCACTGGATCAAAGTTCCCTTTTAGTCCCCGGTCAGGACCCTTACAGTGGCGTCACGGCGTGAAGCAAACACACAAACACACACTCTGCTCTACCTGCAGGGTATAAATAATATCCCCTGTCAGCCGGCGGAGGAGGCCGAGCAGATAACAGAGTTTCCAGGAAAAAGGAGCAGGAGGCTCGAGGAGAGGCCAGAAACAGCAGCCGACCGAAAGACGGCGACGGCAGAGGATCCTCAGGTGCACGAGTCCAATGCTGAAAATATGAATGCACGACAAAGGCTGAAGGAAATGCACTTTAACGTGTTCTGCTGTTTGTCACCATCTCAGGGTTCCACTTCACCACAAAGTGGACTCTTATCTGGTCTGGATTTGAGGCAGATCATCATGATGTTTACTGAGGACATTTCTGCTCCCCAGAGGATGAACCCTTTTCATTTCAATGACCCCGTGACCTTTCTCAACTTGGCTCAGACGATAACAAATGGCTGCATTGTTATGGAACGCTTCCTTTGATCGCAGTGACCTTTAATGACCTTTCCTCTGATGATAGCATCAAAACACACTTCCCATTTTTAGCTCCACTACTGCTACAGCTAAAGATAATAAATGCTAAATCATCATCATAACTGACTGCAGTTCATCCTTCAGCCTCTTGGGGGCACTAAAATGACTGTGATTAAAGATGGCCGACATGTCTCCACTTCCTCCCGCTGTGCAAAAATGAAGCCACGGAAACTGTCTTCAGAAAAAATTATTTGATGCAAGCAGTACTGCAGCCAGCCAGCAGGGGGCGACGGAGATGTGCTGGCGTCACTTTAGAGGAGCAGTGACGTCGTTCACGTCAGCACGCTGAAGCTCGAACAGTGAAATCCAGTTTGCTTTGATCTGTTTGTGCTGGATGTTAAACTTTAAGCAACTCCAGCGAAAGACAAAAAAACGGCCGACAGACTCTCCCCCAAAACATTCTGCTGATACCAAGTGTGCTCTGGAATTTAATGGGACCGAATGAGCCGAGGAGAGTTTTAAAATTCTAGGAATTTGAAATTCTTTCTCATGCACTATGCAGGTAAACACAAAAAAATTAACATTAAATCTAAAAAAATGAGCAAGGAGCGAAATTACGCCGGAAGCGTCTGTTTAATTGGCTGCGGATCACAGATCTGCAATCAGCATCCATCTGCTCCATCTGATCTCCGTTCACTTCAAACACACACACACACACACACACACACACACACACACACTCCCTGCTGGACTTCATTTGAATATCTTGTCGTGTCGGAGTGTTTCTTGGTCAGCACGTTAAGACCACAATGCATCTGTGTATGTCCTGACATGTTGTTATTCCCTAATAGCTACCACACTGAAGCGATGACACACACCAGCTGCTAACACATGAATTATCCCTTCAGAGGAACAAACAGTAGTTACTTTCAGTATTAAATGCAAAAATGCCTCGTGGCTCCCAGCAGACCCCGAGAGGAGGAAGCTCAATGAGCAGGAGCAGGAAAAATATCAGAATTTATGTTTTTAGAAAGCTTTTTGTGTTCAAAGCCGGCGTTTTGTCCTCATGGTGGCCCCGGTTCAAAGGTCAGGGGGGTCAAAACTGTTAAGATGACGCTCTGTAAAACTTAAATAAACCAGCATGTGATCACCTGCTGATCCTCTCACTTGAAAACAGCTCAAGGTCAACATATTTAATGTTTTCACTCATCAGCCTCATTGATTTCTGTAAGAAGACGAAGATGAAGCAAATGCTTGAAACAATATTAAGGAGTTAGACTTTACATTATTCTGTCAACGGAAAACGTTATGCGATCATTCATGTTCACGGTTAAAGTGAAATTTTAACGGATTGTTAGCAAAAAGGTGGAAAACTCAGGACAAAGCTCGGTTTTGATTGGTGCGTTTCATCCTGTGTTTGTTGGACGTGGAAGCTGATCCGTCCGAGAAACTCGCCGCCTCTCGCTCGTCCATCTTCGAGCTGGAGACAATGAATGAATCTCTGCATGGAGCGTACAAAAGTTCACATTTGTATTCTGCGGCGGCGGCGACTCTGTGCGCATTCAGTTTGAGAGAAACATGCCTTCTTCCCTCACTTTGTCTCCTTTATCTCCTCCACGTGGAGGATTTGTCTGTCTGAAGCCTCAGACTGTTCCACTCTCATTCACAGCTCTCCCTCCTCTCTGCTTCCTACTTATTCCTTCATCCTCCATCATCATCATCACTCCTGTCTCCCTCCATTGTCTGCACGATCTGACCTTCAACCTCTCCACTGTTGATCCAGGAACTGCACTTTATCCCACTGTACGCTGTAATAACTTCTCCCAGACCGTGCGGAGAATCACAGGTTGCCTCCAACCAAATTGTTTTTGTTCCACCGTGAAACAGAAGCGGAGAAACCAGGTAAGATGGAGGCGAACGGCGCCCGACTTTCCTCTTTTTACATTTAAATTTCAGCCTGAGAAAAAGCTTCTGAAAGCAATCCAGTCTTCACTGAAGCAAACCTATCATCACTGCAACAAAACCTCCATGTGAACCAGCCGCCTGCTCCGTCGCATGACTCCATCTTAAAACCGCCAGTCGGGCGAGATCATTTCACTTCTTCCCCATGCAGATTAACTCTTTTCAAGTATTTCAGAAGATAATGTGTCATTATCTCATTTTCGCTGTTATTTTATTTTGGCTCCAGCTTTAATATTTTGACATTTAATTCTTGCAAATTCCTGAAACTGCTTCAGATAAAAGTGGAATTATCTCACAGCACTAGCAGACTTTTCTCCTTTTAATCTTTTGATCCTTGTTTTTCCCTCCAGTATTCCCTTTAAGTATCTTCAGGATTAGAGAGAAAAAACCTTTTCCCACATTGAAAGTATCACATTTACATTCTGTATCTGTTTGTTCCATCTAATTATTTGAGGTATATGCGTAAATCATTTGGTGTAAATAATATATTTGTGTTTTTTGCTTCAGATCAAAGCTCTTATTGACGGGCATCAACACACCATTGTTGTGTTCACATTCACATTCTTTATCTTCTTTATCATAACCAAACAATTCATCCCCGACGTTAACCGAGCAGTCTTAGGTTGTTTTGGTGGGAGTAGTCTGCAGTAGTTCGGGTCTGTTCAGGGCCATCGTGGTCTTGCTTTAACACTACATGTGCCTATGAGGACTGCCATCACGCCCATTGGTCCCCACAGAGGATATTATTTAGTCCATGCACGTATGAACGCACGTTCAAGGACGACACGGTTATATTTTCCAGGCTGCAGTTTATAAAACGCTTCCTGCTGTTTATCAAATGTAACGCATGGTTGTATTTCACTCCCACTTTTGTCAGGCAGAAAGTCGCAGAACGCAATCCTGAAAATGCCGAGCAAGACAGAGACGGACAGGAGATGCACTGAAAGCGACCACGTCAGCTTAGTGTTACTGTTACACCCTCACGGCGTTTTCATTTCACGATGAGAAAGAACACGTGAGGAAACGAAGAGAGGAAACTGATGAGCATCATTAGTCCAGCCTGAATCTTTGCACGTCATCATGAACAGACACAAACTGGAGAGAACTGAAGTCATTCTTCTTAGTAAATCAGGAGTTTATTTCTGTTTAGTGGCCGTTTCGTTGACTTTTCATACCTCTGGTGTTGGCTCAACACCTTGTTTAAACTCTGTCTCGCACTCAGATCCATACATGCTACCAGCAACACAATGAATTATTAAGTGAAGGCTCTATATGCTTCATTCAGATCGGGAAATCGATGAACAGTTCACGGTCAGCACATTGATTTAATCGCAGTTTATCTTGTGAAGTTATGCTAAAATCACGTTCAGTATCTGCTGATTTCACACCACAAGCAGCTCAGACTCTGATTGGTTGAAGTCCGAGACGCCTCCTTAACAGGCATTGCCGGAGTTTGACTGACAGCTTTCACACCAGCCAAGACGCAGTTCACCTGAACCGAACAGCTTCAGCTCCCTGAACGTCAGAGGTGGCAGATCAGAAGGGGTTCATACCATGTTAGTCAAACAAAATAAACAAACAAACAAACATCCGGTTTGCTCATTTACTGCAGGACTTCCTGTGAATGTAAATCTGAAAGGAAATCAGCGACTGGAGTCTGGAAACGTGCGAGGCTTCACACACTTATATCCTCCAGTTGGTGGTGCGTGGAAGGAATTTCACATCTTATTTGAAATAATCCCAACCTGTATGAGCAGCGGCCCAGTAATCCAGCACCCCCTCCCCCCTCCTCTGCCACCAGCACGCACACACATATGCACACACACGCACACACAATAACACACCAGCATCACTAAGCCTGGCCGTGAAATGGGATTCTCAGGGATGAGAGCTGCTCTTTGTGATCACAGAGGGGGATCTACCACACACACACACACACACACACACACACACACACACACACAGGCTCGCAGCGAGTGTGTGCGTGTGTGAGTGAGTGTATGTGGCTCTTTATGTCGAGACACACGCACACACACATCTGAAAAATGAGACAAACACTTCTTTTTTCTCTGAAGGCTCTCTGGAATGGATGTTGTGGGACTCAACTGTTTCTATGGCAACTGCAGCCCATTTACTCCCCATGGTTTGTCTGTGTGTGTGTGTGTGTGTGTGTGTGTGTGTGTGTGTGTGTGTGTGTGTGTGTGTGTGTGTGTGTACACTCAAATACTGTTTTTGCTCATGCACACAAACTGTATGCATACTTTGTCTCTATCTATGTCTGCTCTTGTGTTATTTGCTGTATATAAACATACTCTGTGTGTGTGTGTGTGTGTGTGTGTGTGTGTGTGTGTGTGTGTGTGTGTGTGTGTGTGTGTTGGTGACATGACAGCAGCCCACCTGATCTGATGGATGGGCGTCGTGGTGTCGCCTGTGGCTGATCAGAAACAACCAGAGCCAGCATGGCGACATCTGCTGCCCCCCTTTCCCCCTCTGGAGGGAACAAATGCAAACAAATGCATCTCAGCTGCGTGTATTCAGCCTCAGAGCGTCAGCGAGTGACAAACCAGAAGCAGACACGTCCACAAACGGCGAGTTGGCCGGCTCCAAAGATTGGAGCGTCAGTGCGCTGTCGCAGGAAGAGCTAATAATGGTGAAGAGGGACGAAGCAGAGGGAACCTGGAGGGAGCAGATAGCTGCAAGAGGCCGGCCTGAGGTCAGGACCACAAACAAAGTGTCATTTCTGCAAAGAGGAAGCAGAAATGGAAAATAAAAGCCTGTCGAGACATCGAGCTGCCACATCAAGGCTCATGGGACTGTGGCTACACGACAAATATGAGACAAGAGGAGGCTGCCAACACTCACACACTTTCATCTGTGCAGCCTGTCCAAAGACAGATCCAGGGTGTGTAGCCTAGCTTAGCACAAAGACAGGAAACTGCTAGCCTAGCTCCACTGAAAGTGATAAAATGTACCCTCCAAGCAGCCACCAATCCAAGGGTGAGCTGGACTTTTGCTGAGTTCAGACATAACTCAAACCTGGAAACCCCACAAAAGCAAGAATATTTCAAAAGAGAAAAAACTATAAAAGCCAGCAGGTTAGCACACCCAGTGGATCGAATGCTAACTGCTGTTAACACCAGATTTTTACATTTTCATTGCTTTACCCATTAATCAAGTGAAATAATGCAAACAGACAGGTTTATCTGAGGTTTTTCCACTTAACTTCACTTAATAACCTGGGCTAGCAATGTCCCCTTACTTCCAGTGTTTGTGCTAAGCTAGGCTAAACATTAGTGCTGTTAGAAATATTGCGTTATTAACGCGTTAACACAAATCAATTTTAACAGCATCATTTTTTTATCGCGAGATTAACATTCTTTGTGACCTTGTAGTTTTTATAACCTGTGGCCACTGCTAGTAACGTAAGAAAAACTACAGGATCAGGTTGTAAACCGGAAACAAAACAATAGGCACGCCCCACACACGTGTTTGGTGTCTCGCCTGCTCGCTAGCTGTAAAAGAGTAGGCTAGCAGTTTGTGTGGATGTCAAGCGCGAAACGCCGAATTGGATGCGAACAAGATTCTGAACGGAAAGTTTAGTTTCAGAAAGTTGCCGGATGGGTCGACTGACAAGACCAAAGTTATCTGTGTGTGTTGTCGGTGTGAACTGAGTTATCACCGCAGCACATCCAGTCTGAAACACCACTTGATGGCCAAACACACGGCGAATGCGAATTCTCCACTGCCTCCTTGTCAAAACCAGGCGACAATGGATGGCTTTCGACGGAGGTGTATGGATGCTGTTATGTTCAAAGGAAACTTAAGAAAGGAAAGTTTCAGCCATGGTTTAACTGCACTATGGGCTGAGTCCTAGTTTACAATGATGTGCACTTTAACTTTATCTTGAATCACCCTGTTTTGATCCCTTAGAAAGTGCTGTTGAAGGGGCTTTTTTATAACCAAGTATTTATTTTTTGTCATCTGTTTACTGACAGTGTTCAACTGTGTGAGATTTGATTCATTCAAATGTGAACGACTGCTCAAAGTGAGAATGTCAGTGTGAAATAAAACACTACACGTTGTTGTTTTCAATAAAAAACATTTGCACAAAGCGAGCCGATCCACTTTTCCATGTTGATAAGAGCATTAAAATGATAATTAATGGGACATTAAGAAGAGATAAAAATGTGCGATTAGTCTAAGTTAACTATGACATTCACGAGATTAATTGCAATTAAATATTGGTGCCTGAACATAAACAAAATTTTTCACAACATTAACCTCATGTTAGAGATGAGCAGGTGTTTGGATGGCTCTAATTATGCCGTGGGTGCATATAAATGGCGGTTAGCTGAAAGCCTGGTGTTGATTGGTGGGTCAGTATTTGAAGCTGAACTGGCGATGCAGCAGAAATGAAAGCTCTGTGATTGGATGTTTGGACTGGCGGCTTATAAAGCAGGTGCTCACCTCTCGTATTGATTTGTGTTCATCCAAAACTTGTATTGCTCCGACTCTAATTGCCCACACAGAAAAGAAGAAGGCTCAAAATACCTCCTCCCACTTCGTTACTCCATAACCACTCCCTGATGGTAAGAAAGCAGCAGCCAATCAGTGAAAAGATGGAGGCTGCCAGCGTGTTTGACCAGCATCCAGCCTGGTTTGCTCCGCCGGCTTTGATCACGAGCTGCTGCACGACACAGACCAGAGAGAGAGCGGTGGCTGTTTTCTTTCCCCGTCTTTTTCTTTCCTTGAGTTTGTGGCTTTTGTGGCTGAGAAGGTCAACAGATGATAAACTCTTCTAAAACACTGGAACACACAGAGTCCTTCCACCTCCAATATCTTTAAAGTGGATCGCCTTCAAATTAGAGGATGGAGGAAATGTCACAGCGCACACACTCTTTCTGTCTCTCAGTCAGCCCTTGTGTGGTTTATAGTGCACTACTTCAAAGGTTATTCTCCGACCTTATTCAGGCTCATATCTAAGGAAATAAAAAAGAAGGCAACTCTGCTGAATGCTCTTTTTGCAGAGACACGACACATCTGCTCCTGCATGTCCTCTGCTGTCTGCTCCCCTCTATTCCTGGAAGAATAAATGAAAGAAAAGCCGAAGGACTGAAAACTCAAAACTCAACGGGCTTTATTTCCCGGAGTTAGCTTCGCGACAGAGAGAAAAAATAAAACTTGGAAAGCTTTTCAGAGTTTCACTGAGAAGCGTTTTCTTGTGTCCCTGCACTTTCATGCAGTGAAGCCACAGTCAGCAGGTCGAGGCCAGCCAGTGTCGCTTCAGCTGTTCGCTCCTTGTTGTGGGTCTCATTTGCACAAAAGATGCAATGAAGGCTGATTGTGGGCTTTTAAAGAAAACCTCTGGAAGTCCATAAAGGTGGATGACGAAAGCGTGACGCATCAAAAATAATCATGAATGCCTCGTTAGAAAAGATAAGTTATGATTTAGGGTCTCTGATGTCGCCTTCGGTCGAACGGCGTCGGCGCGACGGTTGCTGGTTTTACTCCTTGTCGTGAATCATAGTCTGACCTGGGACGCCTCACAATGTCCCGACAGAAAGACGAGCAGGTCGGAATTTCTCGACTTGTCTTTGAATTCCACATGTTCTGTGACGCTGACCAATAGGAGCTCAGAGCTGTAGCCATGGCGAAGAGGAAGAGGAACGATGATGGTCGCTGCGAGGTGGAAAGTTTAGAGACGTTTTTCTCAGACAGCCGCCATCAAACACACCACCAATGATTGATCCCGGACGTCGGCCCCGAGCACCTCCTTCCTGATGACATCATGCAGATTGTGAAAGATGGGAAGCTGTGATTGGTCGGGTGCTAGTTCTTTACTATCTCTAAATAATGATTAAGGAACAACATCTTTTCATGAAAGACTAAAAGCAGTGTCCGACGTCTCTCTAGAAAAACTGAGTTTGTGCTGCCATCATCAGATTTTAGTGTTAATTATAGTGAAATTCTCATTGTGGTGTAGAAACTAGCACGATGCCACAGCTGCTGTGCATATTTTCCTGTTTTTCAGACATATTTGAAAAACATAAACAGCGTCTATGGAAATGTTGAACCTCTGAGTGGGAGTTCCCCGTCAACATCTGTGGTACGCTTAATGCAGAATTTAAAATAGTCTTATAGAGGACTTTTCTCAATAAATGTGGCTTTAGGCATTCACCATCAGTCATTTAAGTGGTTTGTGTTACAACAGTCCACATTTGGAAGTTTGGAGCTTCAGGTCACGTTACGGCTGCAGCTGAAACTGAAACTGAAACCAAAATGGTTGCCAGTTATTTTGTCAAATAATGGACTGATCATGTCTGCTGTAGTTTTTGTGGAGGTTATTTCACACTCAGGATTGTGTTTGTCATAAAAAAGAGGCCGTCGTATGTCTTTCTCTTTCAGGAGATACGTATTTATTTTAAGATTTTAATCATTATGAATTCAGATATCTGTTAGTAGTAAGTTAAACGCAGCTGACTGAGCTCAGGTCAGCACTTGGTATCTCTTCACACTAAGCAGTTGTGGTTGCTGCTTAGTTTACAATGACAGATTTTATTGTTAATAAAAGCAACAAGAGGCAAAGACGACTATAACCTGATTAAAATGTGCACTCGCTGTTTAAAAAGCAGGCAGTCAGTCGTCTGCGGGTGGTCACTGTTAATACAGGAGGAAATAAATTTCACTTACAGGCTCTTGGATCAGATTAAGACCTGCCAGGTGGGGGTTCAGCTCAGATCTGGCAACCTGTGGATCGATATTAATGGCTCAGACTGACAGGCTGAGAGGTTGAAGGGACTTCTCTTTTTCTCTCCGGCGTCACTTTCCCGCTCCGCCTGTCCTGAGCTGTTTGTCCAGGCCCCTCACTCTGTAATCAGCGTCAGCATTTGTCAACCACCGGATGGCAATTTGACATTTCAGAACAAAGCCTGGCACCGGCGAGGGGGGGTTAGTGACAGAAAAACAGCGGGGCGAGTGATCAGAAGAGAAGCAAAAGGGTGCTAATGAGCATGTTGGAAGCTCGCAGGTGGTTTTTAGCGATGACAAAGTGGCTTTCACCTGTCTGCTCTGCTGCCATCTCACGTAGCATCGCACATCACGGCGGAGCTCCATTAGATAACAGCACAGTGAAGGACGGAATATTAGAGTGAAACAAAATAGAAAAGAGAGCGGGGGGATGAGAAATGAGCCGGGAATACAAAGGAGACAAAAGCAGTCCATGCGTGTGTGTGTGTGTGTGTGTGTGTGTGTGTGTGTGTGTGTGTGTGCGTGCGCTAACTGCTGGCCTCTTCCAGTCGTATGAGCTTTAAAGATCCTTTGTTGCTTTAAAATCAGATTTCATCACACAACTCAACACAGTCGTGGTGAGTGTCTCTCCTCTGAGAAACATGATTTTAAGAGATTCACATTTTGTGAAATAAGAGTCAGATGAGATGGTGGGTGTGTTGGTTTCATGTCCTCGTCCAGTGCAGAGATAGCTGTGAGCACGCAGACTGAAGGCAGAGGGTCCAGCTCGGCCAGAGCAAACAGAAAGAGGCAAAATCTGCTGCAGATCCAGCACAGCCGCAATGATCAAAGCACCTGATCCTTGTGAAGTCTCGGTAGTTCAGCCGTGCCTGATGAACGATGCTATCAGAGGGAGCCACAACCAAGCTAACGTTAGCTTGCAAGCAAACAAATTTCTGCAGAGCCACTAAAAAACAAAATGTACTGCACATGTTCAGGGGCGGGGCGCGCAGACAGGCAAGCCAGGCAGTTGCTTGGAGCCCCCGGCCACTAGGGGGGCCCCGGCCACTTATTTATAACAAAGATTATTGACAGGCCTGGGCCTCCAGGGACCTCTGTTGGTCCCTGGACCTCACTCTGAGAACCACTAATCTATTCTTAGTAGTAGTAGTATTCATCTCAAATGTCCCAGAAATTGTGCATTTATGTGTGCAAAAAGCAAATTTTTGCAGCATGCATGGGTGGGGTGGGGGCCCTAGGGATTCCTTGCTTGGAGTCCCAAGAGACCCTAGCAATGCTACTGCACATGTTAGACATGTCAGATCATCCCCGGTCGTCCAGTACAGCGATAGCGAAGCATTTAGCCTAGCTTAGCACACAGTCTGAAGGCAGGGAGAAGCAGCTAGCCGGGCTTCAAAATGACAAGCTTTGTTATTACCACCAACCAATCCAAGCATGAGCTGAGCTTTGCAGGGTTAGCTACTAAAGCTGATTTATGTATTGACATTCAGTCAATAAGATATTACTTTGATTTGGCCAAAAACAAAAGTGATTTCCACGTCTTTTCAGATCTGAATGCAGTTCTTGAGCACAATGTTTAAATATGTGATGTCAAGTCTGAAGTTTAACAACACAAGAATGTGCAGGTATCATGTTAGAAATACAGCTGAGCGGAAAAAATAAATTAATCAGCTTACAAAATGTACGCATTTTGCAGTTTTCTGCCAGCGTTCCTCTTTTGCCTTATTTGCAGCACCAGTGTCACTTTCTGTTTTATAACAGCCTGTTCCTCTTGACTGAAGCAGGCGTCACGTGATCGGTTAGAGCAGAAGATGAATCAAATGATGCACCAAACGCCCATTTTTATGTGACTGCACACAGAACCCAGTGAAGAAAACCTGGGGCGTCAAAGAAAGGGGGTATCTGTCGCGATGCCCGTCACCTCTGACTGGGATTTTAGGTTTTGTGGGTCTAAATACAACCCAAACAAGATGCTAACTCGGGTGTACAGAGGGCAATATGACCGCTGCATCCTCCCCTGTGTTCACGCAGGCGGCTGCTTCTCGTTTGCATCTCCAGCAGCTTCATTACGCTGATCACATCTCACGTCTTCTTCTATGTAACAGCTCGCAAACAAAAAGGGCAGACGAGAGCCAGGGGAAGTGAAAATTAGCTCATCCTGAGGTGCAAACGCCTTCTGATTACGAGTGCATTGTTTCACTCAGATAATCAGGCCTCTGCTAACACACACACACACACACACACACACACACACACACACACACACACAGAGGCAGGCGACTGACTAGCTGGCAGGTTTTTGTCACTAATAACGGTTTAGTGGTGAGAGGTCCTGGAGAGGAGGTGAAGACTGACACTCGAACCATCCCTCCTTCTCTTCTTTGCTGGCAGCTCTCATCTGCCATGTTGGAGGGAGCGCTGCCATCACTTGGCACCTTATTTATTTTAATTATTTTGATTCCCGCTCTCCATCTTTGGCATCCATGGCTCGGGGAATCGCTGATGGCTGACACTCATTTGTCAATCTCGTCGCAGCTGCCTGCCAATTATAAAATGAAAAGTTTTGGCGAGGCCATTAGAGGCGACTCCGGCGGTTTCCCCGAGCGTTAGCAGGCGAGAGCGGCTCCTCCTGCCCTCTCCTTCCTCTGCAGCGTAACGTGGGCACGACGCCACTCCCCGGCCATCAGGTGAGCGCCTGCTCTCCGTGTTTGATGTCCCCTCTTTGTCACCGTACCGTCATCAGGGCTCACGCTCTCTGCTGCCGGATCTTCATCGCTACTTACGTCATGCTGGTTTCTTCACATCAGCACAACAAAACTTCATAGTACCCCCTCATAGTACCTCCTCAACGTAGGCGGGGTCGTCATACCACGGCTGCGCGAAACTGCCATGACGTCAATTTGTACGCGACGCAAACAGAGCTGACAAACAATGCTGCTGGGTTTGTGGCTTTTTGTCACACACAAAGCAAGAGAAGAAACCGAGCAGCCATTTCCCTCGAGTGAGAATAAAGAATACAGTCAGCGGTTGCTGTTGCCCAGCGTTACAATGGAGGGGACGGGATTGTTTTTCCGGTGTTGGACGTCGCAGACCAGTGACGACACTCTCTGGCCAATCAGTGGCCGACAGGCTGTTGACGTCACACATATAGTATCGTTTCTACTCGCTTGGAACCTCGCCAGAGCAGGTACTAAAAATAGTATCAGGTACCAGGTACTATCCCTAATGGAAACACAAAACAACCGGGTCGAGTCGAGTCGAGTCGAGTCGAGCCGCGCTAGTGGAAATGTGGCATTAGTTTACACATTTTAGCTCATTTACTACAAATCACACGCACTTTGCATTAACTCTGACATGGACGCGTTAAACTGTTAGGGGCCCCTGAGGCAAAATTCAGATGCTGGGCTCCTATTAACCTGTACTCCTCACCCTCTGTGAGCTGTACTGCAGTATTCCTGTCTTTTAAATCTTTAAATGCTGATAGCTTATATTTCTAAGTGAGGGTAAGTTGTGATTTTCTGAAAAGAATATAAACATAGGATGGTGTTAAAGTGGCATGTGTGCACTTTATAGACGTCCCCACCAGAAAAACACAAGTCGACTTCGCAAGTAACTCATTACAACCTGTTTTTATGTTTACTGTGAGGCAGCCTCCAGTGATTGTAGTAATTATGACAGGAGCTAAAGAGGAAGTCAGGTGACGTACATCATCTACATCACAGTGTTTTCGTTATTTCAGTCCATGATCTTTTTCTAAATCTAGTTTTCTAAAGTAGTTTTCAGAATAAATAGTTTTCAGATTCACAGTGTGGATGACGAGAGGACGAAGGTCCAGCATGTGTTGGCACTTTTGTTCTGAAGCTTCCTGGTTAGACAGTTACACCTTTGGTGGAGGGAAATCTTAATGCTAAAGCGAACAATGATATTTTAGGCAACGCCTGGTTTGGTGTCTGCACAGAGCCTCGACCTGAGCCCCTTCAGGTATCTTAGAGATGAACTGAAACACAGACTGTGAGATCAGCCAGGACCTCAGTGATGCTCAGCTGTCTGAATGGGACCAAATCCCTGCTGCAAGTTTTTTATTGTCATAAGCACAATTACACTGAAGCAGTTCAGGCTGCCTCCAACAAAGCTCATTTAAATATGAATAAAAACAAAATCGTGCAAATAAAAACGAGACTCAAAGACAAAATAGTGCAGAAGTTACATACAGGAAGAAAATACAATGAATAAACTGTGAAGTGGACGGCCCACAACAGGAGCAGCCTGCTCACCCTGCCGCCATCTGACAAGCAATACAGAAGTATCCGCTGCCGAGCCGCCGGACGAGCGAGCAGCTTCTGTCCTCAGGCTGCTGCGCTCGTCCTCCACACTCCACCGTGAACAACAGTTTCTCCTCAGCAGCATGAAGGGACAACAGCTGTTTAAGCTAGAAAATAAATAAAGCTTCAACCACATACTTTTGGCCATGTAGAGCATCACATCATATTAATTAAGACATTTAAAGCGGTGTGATGTGGAAGATGTTTAGCGTTTTCAGAAGGCATCATTCGTGGTAAATCTGCTCCTTTGAACATGTTTCCTTTGATGGAAGCAGCTGAACTAAAGCGCAGAGGCTGCAGGCGGAGAGCAGAACTGAGGAAACACGAATCCTTCTCCGTTGTGTCGCTAAAGTAGAGCTTGTTAATTAGGGGGAAGCTTGTCTGAAGGATTAACGACAAGCTCTGCTGTTCATTTCAGAGCCCTGCGCATCACACACCTGCACTGATGGATTATGGGTAAGCATTTTTGTTTGTAGGTTGCATTTTGTGATGAGACGTTTGATCCGGCAAAAGTGTCAAGTCAGGCAGAAAAGCAGACTAACAAGACGGCGGGCTTCCTCTGGGTATAAAAACACTGGTTTACTGTTGTTTCCCTGCAAACGCTCGGCCTCCTTTCATCAGCATATTTTAACAGTCATACAGTAAAGAACAAAAAGGAGACAAATTGGGGTTTGGGAAGGACCAGAGACAACAGAACTTCTCTCAAATTAGCAGCGAGCGAGGCGAAGCTCGGAGCTTAACAGCTCTGTTTCTGCAGCAGGAACGCTTCCCACAAAGCGGTGGCTGCTCTCCGCTTCCTCGCAGAATAATTGGATGGAAAATGAAACGAAGCCTTTGAGCGGATGTTCCTTTTGTTTTAACCGTTCGCTGTAAATACACGCACTCATATACTGTACGCTGCATTAATGTCGCCGCTGTAGCGATCCAAAAGCAGTCAGTTCCTACCAGCAGCCGCGTCCCTGCTGTCAGACGCCATTAACGGAGGAGGAGTGTGTGTGTGTGTGTGCGTGCGTGTGTGTCGAGTCAAGTCAGTCTAATTATATAGCTCAAAATCACAAATCACACTTTCCTCAAATCCTCTGTCCTTAGACCCTCGATTCGGCTAATGAAAACCCCCCTTTACTTTTCAGACGTCAGTCACACTTTATTGATCAGAAATGACAAAAGTTCATGATAAACTCTGTGGACTGGAAGAGGACACAGGACAGACAGGAAGACAAGCAAATGCAGCAGGAACACTTGGTATTCAGGCTGCATGACTTCTGCTGGCTGGTGAACGCACCTCCATAGAAGCAGGTCAGCCCCTCCCTGGTCCAGCCCCCAGTCAGGCTGAGGGTATTTAAAGGCACCTGTGCCATCATGGTTTATTTCTGCCTTGCTCTGTCTGATGCCACATGGTCTCCTCTTTGTGTCTCTGCGTCTCCTGTCTGCCTGGTCATACTGGTGTCTGCTTCCCTCAGGTCTTGATAATCTGTCTGCCCTGACTGGTCTGGCTGTGGTTGGTCTGGCTTTGTCGACGCACCTGTATTGGTTTTAATCAGCTGCTGTTCTGCCCTTGGCTCCAGCTGTCGTGTAGTGTTCAGGCACTGTTTAGGACTGAGCTAACTGGCATGAGCTCTTGTATAATATACAAGGAGCACAGAGAAATGAGAGATACATAAAAAAAACTGATTAAAAGAAATCCAGATATGTTTGTATATGTATAGATTGGCAGTGTGATGTTGAGCTGTGGGAGACATGCTGGCTAATTAAGGCCTCCCAGGCTAGCTGAACCACTTTGTGCACACACACACACAGACACACACACACACACACACACACACACACACACACACACACACACAGCATTTTTTATTTTTCCTCCTCTCGTTTCCTGTTAATTTTGACAAGTTTCACTAATCGCAACAAACGTGTGAGCGCGTCAGAGCCCTGCAGGACTTGCAAATCCAGATTTTGTGCGAGGAGCCTCGGGAAGGTGTTTGCCTCACTCGTGTTGATGCTTCAGGATGTTGATGTTTGTCCAGCTGTCCAACTTTTCCACAGATAAATACATCACAGCTACTTCGTTCCTGCTGATTGAGTCAAAATTTCTCCTAAAACTTCACTTTGACTCAAGAGGAAATAAACTTTCAACCAGCGAACACTTTCTGGCTTCAGTTTGGTCACAATCTCTTAGTTTCCTCTCGCGTCTGAACACAGGTGACCTTTCCTCTAGCGCCACCTCCAGGACAAACCTTTTACATGACAAGTCAAACTTGAAAAGAGCAAAATTCTCAGTATGATTCAAGACTTTTGCATGAATCGACCTTTTTCTGACTTGTCAAACACAGACGGGATTAATATGAATGCATTTCAGTTACTGCGGGAACGGAGCCGTCGTGTCATGTTACCTGCTGCTTGTTCTGAGTCCAAAGGTCTTCTCGTCATCTGTTTGAGGAGGATAAAGAAGGACGGGGGAAACGTCTGAGTCGATTCAGACCCAGCTGAGTCAGACTTCATGTTTGTGGACACAGCGAGCAGCTTAAACTCTCACCCGATGACGGCATGAAACACACTAAGAAGCTTTGCAGTGAGTCAAAGCATGTGATCGGCGTGTTGTTGTCGTCAATACTTTCATATTTTCATGACATAATAATAAACCTCATGGCTGCAGCTGGTTGTGCATTTCACTGGGGAACAAGTTTACCTCAACATAATGTGCAGAAACACACTAATAACACTGAGTGATTGGACCAGCACTGACCTTCAGCAGCCTTCAGGAGTGACTGAGTGATCAGAGCGTCACCACTGACGGCTCTCAGCGGCAGTTCGGGACCAACAGATTGATGGAGGTTTATGTCGCTGATACACTGACGGATGGCTGAGAGGACAGACGGCTGTCAGTCGTTTTTAAGACATTGTTGACTGTAGTTTTTTTTACCTCCAAACCGAATGTGGTGCACGGTTCTGATTTCTCTGTTGAGGATGTGCAGCTCAAACTGAGGCCTTCGACAGTCTTTGGACGGTCTCGTTGAGGGACGAAAGTCTGAACATTGCTGTTGAACGTTACAGGTTTTATGCCATGAAAATCTAAAATAGTCTCCAGCCTCTCTGCATGTGGAGCTCCTCTGCTGGCAAGTCAAAAAGTTTTGTCCTAAAACACAAAAAGGTATCTTAATTATTTTCCATTTTAATGAAGATAAAGATGCAGATGACACATTCAGAGGTCTGTGCAGCCTTGGTGGAGCTCTGTTTGTGTTTGGGTGTTTTTTGTGAAAAAGAAAAAAAAAATTGTGCATTCATTCATAATTTTCAGACAGATTTGTGTGTGTGTGCTGTCAATGCCGTGTATACCGCAAGAAAATGACAACCATCATCTAAAAACTCCCCAATCACCTGAAACAGCTGAGCGCAGGTAATTTATCGAGCGAGCTGATTGAAGCGACCGCCTTCGCTTGATATTTTTTAATGCCCGATCCTAAAATTCTGCCGCGTTTTCTGGACTTTCCTGTCAAATAAAACAAAGCCCAGCAGGTCAAAACTTGTAGCTGCAAACTAAAAGAGCAACAGTGTCTTTGGGCTGTATTTAAATCTCTGTTTGGAGCCTGAAGTCTGCACGTTTGGTGTCTGCTCTTCTGTTCATCTCAGCACGGTGAAAGCAGACGTTAGCTGTGCTGCTGCTGACTGGAATGAGATGAATAACTGGCCTAAAGGGGGCGCTGACGTCTGTTCTTCTTCTCCTTCTTGAGTTTTGACAACTGACAAGACAAAAGCAGCGGACAGGCTGCTTCTCACATCTGAGCCTCAGCATTTAAATGTTTCTGACTCGAAGAGGAAACTCCATTTACAGCTCAGATGGAGGAGATGCGCTCGTTCCTGATTGGCTCTGACGGGGACTTCATCAGTCGCGGAGAGTGTCATGTTTGCCGGTGCTTTGTTGTCACATTTCACCTGTTTACTTTCCTTCATTTGTAGTTTGACAGGAGCCGCTCGTCTCTGCGGCAGCCTGTCACATCTGTTCACGAGATGTTAGGAAGCTGAACGACAGCCGATCAACGCGGAGGAAAAATTTCACTTGAAATAAGAAATCCAGACTCACGTCAGGAAGGATTGAACACGCCGTGCAGGACAGCGGGATCGAGCTCCGTCGTGCTGAAACAAGGGTTTTAGTTGTTGTTGGTAATAGTTCCCACGATAAAAGTGTATGAAAGCAGTTCTGTGGGTTCTCTCACAATAAATCTGAGAAAATATTGACTTTTTTTACACTGACAACATCCTCGATTCACTCAGACGTGTTTTTTGTGTCTATGAGCCTGACCTGTGGGCATAAAGGCAATAAACTCAACTTCAAATAGCATTAAACTGTTTTCTTCAATACAAACTGTCCCATAACGTGCATGTATATCATATATAGTATATTGATGGCATGTACTGTCTGAGAAGCCTAATTTCTCCTGAAAATAAAGAACCAAGTAAACACAGACAAAATGCTGCAAACACTGAGAGAAAACTTGTTCAATAATAAAGAAATCAGCTTGCATGGTTGCATCCGTCAATACATCTTGGTGATAGAATTGTAATTGCATAACGCAACAGAGTAAACACACCCAAGATAATCGAGGACGGATTCTAATTTAATCAGACAAACTCCCTGCAGAGGTCAGGGACACGTTTGGCCTTATTAAGAGCAATGTGTAAATGTAACTCGTCTTCAGAGCACAGAAAAGCACAACGGTGATGAAATTAAAGAAGCAGGAAGAAGAATAAACAGACAGGAGGGAAGATCAGTCAGGACTCAGTGAAGCAGTTACTGTGAGGTGGAAACGCAGCAGATATTAAGAAGAGATGAGCCGTGTCTGGGTGTTACTCTCGCCTTCAGTCTTTATGCTAAGCTAAGCTAATCGACTGATAGCTCTTCCTCCCGAAGTGCAAAACCCTTCTTTTAAAAACTGTATTCTTTAGCACTTTTGGTGCTTCAGTCCACCGCTTGGATCCAAACTGAAATATCTTTACAAATATTTGATGGACTGCTCTCATTGATGGTTCAGAGGGGATGTGTGCTAATAACTGAGCTAGCAGCAGGTCAAAGCTTCATGTTTAATGACAAAATACCTGCAGAACAAATGACTCAGTTCTCAAGCCTCAACTGTACTTTGTGTTTAGTGCTGATTAGAAAATGCTAGCATGCTAACAGGCTAAAGTAAGATGGTGAACGTGGAAGCATTTTACCTGCTAAACATCAAACAATGTTGGCATCGTCATTGTGAGCGTGCTGATGTTAGCATTTAGCTCAGAGCGACGCCGTTCCTCAGCACAGCCTCAAGCAGCTGCAGGCACGGCTGTAGACACTTGGAAATGAATGGATGGAAACATACATATATGAATGTAAACAGTCGCTTACATTGTCCACACTCATAAATTATATCCTACTTTATCCCTTTGGCCAAAGAATATGTGCTGCATTATTAATTTCATCCGTTACATAAACCAGTGTGACAGCCAACAGCATAGAAGTAAAATAAGTTTAAATGTTAAGCAGAGGAATCAGAGCCAGCTGCCTTCAGACAGCAGTTATTTCTGTCTAATTACCCAGGATTCTTTGACCGTGATGCATGTCGAGTGTGTGTGATACGACATAATGAAAGCACAGACTGTCCCTCCGCTGCCAATGTAATCCCACTAAATGTATGAAAATAGAAGCTCAGCTATTGTTGGACTCAGCGTGCTGCCTCAGCATATACATCCTCTGACACCATTTGGAAGAGGTGCACCCTGGGATATTCTCTCGCTGGGACAAAATCCATCTCGATCCATCTCCCCTCTGGCACAGCGAGAGGAAGTTTGATTGATTTATCAGGCCGGCGTCTCCCCAGCCTCCCTTTAATGAGACAGTAATAGCCCACGGTCGGCCGGCACTCCAGAGACGAATGTGAAGGAGAGGCGAGCGGCAGAGAACAGAAATGTGGACAGAATATGTAACCCGAGGTACAATCAATCCAACACACACAGATGGAGAGCAAGAGGAGGGAAATGGGAGCGATGGCCAGAAAGAAGACGAAGAGAGAGAGAAGTGTGAGGAAGACAATGTGACAGAGGCAGCCGGTAAAAAAGTGAGGAAACCAGCGAGGAAGTTAAGAGACAAGTGCTGACTAAAGTTATTACTGTTAACTGAGAAGAGAGTGAACATCAGTCATTAGAACAGAAGCAAACCCAACACTGGAGCCAGCAGCCATATTCAGTATATCAGCAAACATATGCCGTCCACACACTTCTTTGTTTTTCCAGCTTTAAGCCGCTTAGTTCCAATCAAGTCAAATCTCAATGCCTCAGCATACAGTCATACTTTAAACAGTGGTGTTTAACTCTGTGTCAACAGTGTGTGTTTGTCTCTTTCCTGTCTCAACATGACGCTGCCCATCTGTCCGCAAAGCAGCAGCAGGAAGAAAGTTTGGAGTGAAAACAAGTGACTGGTCTGCAGAAAGCTCTGATCTCAACCCCATCCAGCACCTTTGGGATGAACTGGAACGCAGGCTGTGATCAAAACCTTATTATCCAACATCGTGGTCAGAGCTCGCTGGTGCTGCTGCGTCGTAATGGGAGCAAACCCTGCAGCGTCAATGCAGACAGAGCAGGCAGGCGGGGAAGCAGTTAAAAGGTGTTTATTGCAAGTATGTAGGAGATGATGACTGAAGAAAGGGAAGGGGAGCCGGAGCAGAGAGCAGGGACTGAGGAGGTCTGCTGGGGAGCTGGATGAGCAGCAGGACTGTGAAGACACAGAGACCGGGACAGAAGACGAGACACGACCTGGCAGGGTGGAGGTGGCAGAGCTGAGCACATGTAGAGGTCTTGATTGGGGTGATGAGATGCAGCTGGAGGCTCCACCCTGAGTCCAGCACACCTGCAGACAATCACAGAGACACAGTCACACAGGTTACAGCAGCCATGTTCAACATCAGCGTGACACAGCCTGGATTCACATGCTCAACCATCACATATGTCTATTAACTGTATCAATCATTATTATCAATACGTTTAATTATGAGACAGATTCCAATTCACAGCATGACTTAAAAAGCAAATATTGGATCATAGTTTTAGCTGAGTGAACTCTAATTATAAGATAATAATGATCATTTTTGCATTGTTGAACAGTTTGGACTCTAAAACGAAATCTCACTGCTACGCTGCCATTAAATTTTTGGTGTATATTTGTTTTGTGTAATGATGTCAGCGACCTCTAACCTTTCCATTAGTCCCCACAGGATGAATCCTCTTAATGTTTGTGGACAGAATGTGCAATTAAACAGAAACTACCACTTCATTTATCTGCAGAATTTGGGGTATAATGAATTTTCCTGGCTAAAAAGGTGGAGGGAGGGTGGGGTACGAGCAGACATTCTGGACTGCTGCATCAGTATGCTGATGACCTCCACCAATATTAGTTTAAATCCTCTGGAGATCATGAATATCCACTTTGGAAATCATGATATCGAGGTAGAACTGTCAGTGATGAATCAAAGGGTTCATCCTCTGGGGAGCATGGATGTCAGTGTGACCGTTAGCTCTTCACACGTCCTGTGTAAAAGCGTATTTTTGCTTTCCTGATGATGTCGTTGTGTTGGTCATTATCTGGGGACCACGACCGTCACTGACACTCAGCAGTATCCTCCTCTTGACTTTCGTTTGAAACAGTCTCACTGACTGTCCAGGAGTCTTCCACCTTTAGCAGCTGCTAACTGTTAGCAGGAGCCTGAAATAACCTGGGTAAGAGGAGCAGAAGAAGAGCAGATCAGAGGAGGAGGGAGGCCTCGGGGGGGGGGGGCAGCAGACAGACAGAGGCAGCAGGTAGAGCAGGCGTCTGCTGATTGCCAGCAGCAGTCGGTCACTGCAGCCTTTAATTAAAGTCACTCTCCTGGGCTCTTAAGCAGCAGCTTGCAATTTCCACAGAAAACAGCAGAATGGCGACGAGCCCGGATGACCTGTAATTGTCTGTGGATGAGGGGGCGGGGGAGGCTGGGACGGCAGCCTCCCTGCCAACCTGTGATTTTCATGGGAATTAATGACACAGCGGCCACATCGTTTCCTTGACACTCTTTGCCAGGGGGGAAAGGTGAGGCGCTGACCTTTGTGTTGATCTCGCCGTCCGTCTCCATTTTGAAAATGTGAAATGTTACAGAGCAGCAGACGGAACAAACAGCCTCGGGTGTTAAAATACAGGTCGTAAGCAAGAAAAGCCGTCATGTTGCGTCATCGCCTGCCATTTGTTGTGTGTCGTCAGAAATCCCCGTGGGAAGGGGTTTCTGGAAAAGGTCGACGTCAAGATCTGCCGTGTGCTCACAAGGGTCATACGTCCATCCAGCAGCAGCAGCTTTCCTTCACAGCGCACCATAAAAGACTGACTGGTTACGTTTGTTTGATGTAAACAACACAACAGGATGAGAGTCGAGGAGCCACTTATAGGCAGGCTGCATGCAGTTGGTTCAAATTGAAATCAGACACATAATGACATAAATTATGCCCTGGATTAAATTTTACATTACTGAACGCACTCAGTGTGTTTTCAACATTAATTTCTGAAGACATTTGCAGACTAAAGTGTCTGCTAAAGTGAGTGTAAACGTTCACCGGAGGCAAAGTGAAAGCAGCACATCAGCAGCAGCTTCAGTCGTTTGTCAGACCTCATTTGCACCCTCTCATTACGTCAGCTCTGGATATCCTGACCAGGAGAAACACGCTGACAGAAGGCGGAAACACAATAAATGCAGAATACATAATGACTGCAATGAGATCAGATCAGCCAGACCACATCTGGAGGTGGTCTCGGTCACACTGTGGACAAATGCAACCCGTACAGCGCGGCCACCAGTGAGGTGAAAGGTCACCTCAAACTGCCGGATTGAGATGTCCAGCAGAGGCTACACACAGAAACAGCAGCTAGGAAGTCTTCCCTCCCAAAAAAGTGCTTCAAAGGTGAACCAGCTCGTCATTGGCTTCGCTTCCCTTGACTGACGTGCAGCATGTTCGTTGGCACATCACAATGTGGTTCAAGATAACAGGAGCAGCAGTCGATCCTGATGTAAAAGCAAAGAGCAGATAACATCCAGACGCTGATTACAGGTCAATGCCAGATGGAAATAGCCTCAGTGTCACTCTGGATGCCTTCAGCGACTGTTCTGCTACAGGCTGAGATGTTTGACAGCCCAACGTATGACCAAAGGAGCTGCGCATGAGCGTCAGAAGAGAATAGACCTGCAGGTCCACGTCCTCGTACCTACGACACACATCATGACCTTCATCGTGCGAGACCGTCGCAGGACAAGATCCTTGTCATCACACGGTCAACGTTGTGAAGTTCTTGAACTTAACACTGCGTCACCTGCCTTATATTTTTATTTCCTTCATAAATACTCCAGCCACTAGAGGTCGCCACCTAACAACAAACTGTACAGGCGACCGATTCGCCCGCTGAGGACAGGCTGTATAGACAGCTGGACTAAAGCACAGCGGTGGTGAGACAGACACCTGCAAAAAGCAAATGAACCACGACATGTTCACTGGATGAAACCATGTTGTGATTCTGGCTGCACCTAACCTCTGTCAGACCTGCAGCAATCGACTGTGACTGGAGGCGCTTCACAATCTTTAGGCAGCACCTCAGCGGCACGATTTTGTGGTGTTTTCTGTCTTGGCATTCACATGTGTATGTTAAAGGCATAGCTTGACATTTCGAGAAATAAGCTTATCCACTGTCCTGCCGAGAGTTGGATGAGAGGACTGATGCCGCTCTCATGTCTGCACAGGAACTATAAAGCCACGACCAACAGCCGGTTAGCTTAGCTTCACATCAAGACTTGAAAAGGTGAAACAGCTAGTCTGGCTCTGCCTAAAGGTCTCAACCTAAAGGCACCTGTAAGGCCTATAAAGCTAAAGCTAGCCCATTAAATGTCGTCTGTTTAATCTGTACAAAACCACAGATTAAAAACCAAAGCTGTGGTTTTATGGGGGCTTGTGGATTTGTTCGATTTGCTTGTATTCGCCAGGATGAATGATTTAAATGTTGCACATGTACTGTTCATTTGCAGGTGTAGTCTGAAATATGCAGGTCATTTCAGCATATCAAGTCCAGTGTGCACGAAACGTTAAGAACCACTGATTAGAGGATGTGAAATGAGTAACAGGGAAAGAACTATTCTGTTTTTCTTTTTTCAAGACGTCTCAGTGACCAAAATCCAGTCTGGTATCATGTGCCTGCAGAGCAGAACTGTTGCATCATGTTGAAGAGCAGCTTACAGCATATTACAGGCAGGACAGGACGGAGGCAGCAAGATGCAGCCTGCGCCATCCTGTCGGCTGCATGTACCCAGGGACCTCATTAGTCCGAGCGGGCTGCTCCGTGGTCACCGGCGGCTCCTTTGAGGGCGGGCAAACAGCCACAGGGACCGGCTTCTTACCCGCTGAGGGCTCCACGCAAAAAGGCCAGAGCAGCGACCTGAAACTCCAAATAGGCCGGCTGCCTCGCCGGGGGAAATCAAGGTGAGGGAGGGTGACACGTCGGCATGCTCTGACACTTGTTTGGAGTTCAGAAGGTAACAGCAGGTAGACGCTCGCCAGCGGCGGCGCCTCCGATCCCAGAGCTTATACCGCGCTCAGAGTTTGTTTGTAGGCAAAAGTTTCCTCAGAGAGGAACTCTTTCATCTTCAGACTGGAATTGTTGAGCTGATATCTGACATGCTTTAACACACACACACACACACACACACACACACACACACACACACACACACACACACAAACCTTAAGGGATACATCTTTCCTTAATCTTAATCTCAAAGAAAACAGAAACCAGTTCAACTTCTGCAGATTGCAGCAAAGCCTTTATTTTCCAATAAATACAGTAAATATTCACCTTTAGTCCTTTGACAATAACTGCATGCTTATTAAAGCTGAATTAAACATCACTGCATGCACACAAAGCCTGCCTGTGACAGTTTGAGATTTCGGAGAATTGCTTAACATCACACAAACTTAATTACAATCATGAGAAAACGGTTTGACATTTCAAAACAAGGGATTCTTCTGCTGCGATTAGAAGATAATACTATGATATTCAGAAGAAGCTTCATCAGCACAAAACACCCTTTGATATCTTGAGATTATGAGATACTTAAATCACAGTCACCAGTTTGGCTATCCTGGGATGACGAGCTCATTAACGTTTGATAATGAGCTCTTCAGATCGAGCTTAATATCAATAATCCAGCCGTGGTCACACGCAAAGCAAAGGTTGATATCACGTGATAACAGGTCAGAAGCGTTCTCTAGCCTCTTGTTCTGGTGTAGAAACTGAAATAGAAACAGCGTTTGTCTCAGCCGTGCACAAAGCCAACCCGGCGTGCACGGAGCTCTGACCTCGACCCATCCAACACTTCTGGATGAACTCGTGCTCAGACGACGCCGAGCTTTTAACGCCACACTTCTCTTGTGGCTGAATGGGAGCGATTTCCTGCAGCCAGGTTCCAGCAGCTGGTGGAAAGCCTGAAAGCAGAAGAGTGGAGGCTATCAAACGCAGAGCGAGTCCCATGGCGCTGCAATCACATGTTTAAATATCACACCAATTCCCACAGAGTGCCGAACTTGAGCAGTCACAGCACTTTCCCTTTTCATGGTCTCTGTTGGACTTGATCTGCAAGTACTCCACTAATTATTATGTTATTGTGTACTATAACATACTTATTGTTATTATTATTATAATTATTCTGTCCTTTCCTTGAGAAAGCAGTCACGAGTGAGCTGTTTGACTCCACATAACAGCAGTTCATTTGAGGATTTTCGGTCAGGATTTAGAGCCCATCGTAGCAGACAGGCAGCTCTGGTTTAGACAAAGGACTTGACTCACGACCTGTTACAGCAAGTAGAACATTTCATTGGCTTTAAAGGAACCACGATCAGCTGGTTTAAGTTCTGTGTGTCACACTGATTGCACTCAATGATTCCTCTGTTCATGTTTACGTCACGGAGTTCCACAGGGTTCTGTGTTTGGACCAGTTCTGTTCATCCTGTTTATGCTTCCTCTACGCAGTGTTATCAGGGTTGAATTACTGTTTTGCTGTACTTCATATTTCTAAACTATTTCACTGCATTTCACCCTTTACATCCCATCTTATATCACGCTGCACAATATTACATCATATTATTTTCATAATCATCATCATCAGCCCGTCAGTTCCCGTACTGATGTTAAAATTATTTTACTTGTTTGTAAAGTACTTTATGTCTCATATGTTCACTTTGCATGAACCAGCAAACACCCGTCAGCCTGTCAGGTCACTTTGTCCCAAAGTGCAGAACTAAAACCTTCGTCGCGGCAGCTCGTAGCTTTTATGCTCTGAGCCGCTGAGCAGTGTCGAAATAGCTAAACGAACCTCTTCAGCCTGGGTTGTGATAAAAAATGATGCTGTTTTTATTCTTATTGAGGTTAACGATCTGCTTTGAGTCAAGCTTTTATCGAACCCTATTTTATTAGCACTATTATTATCTATTTTATTGTATATCATTGTCATCATTTTTATCTTTGTTTTGTCTTTTTAATCTATTCTATCTATCCTATCTTCACTCAACTTCTCACTCATCTGTGAAGCACTGCATGAAACTGTGTAGAAATCAAGTTTGTTCTTATTTCTACTTTAAAAGCTCTTCTCTTATTTATCTGAAGTTGTCGCCTTCTTTCAGCTGCTTTAGCGCCTGAATGTCCCCTCATGTTACAGACTGTGTGTGATGTCCACATACTTTTGGCCATGTGGCCTGTTTTGTGATTTGATGCTGCATGTGCACATGAGTAGAAACTGGGTGCTGAGTGGTCTGTGGCCGTTGTGGGTTCATTAAATCCACAGCCTGCACCGTGCTCTTCACCATCAGCTGTGTGCAGCAGGCTGCTATCGGCCTCACCGTCGCCTCGATGTTAACGTGAACACCCTCTGCTCTGCTGCTCTGCCTTCTGTTTCCTGGACTGTTTCCATGGCAATAATCAACCGCTTTTGTCCATCCATGCACAAAAAGCACTTCGTGTTCAGGATATGAAGATGCATGTAAAACTGTGCTGCACTTAGGCGTAAACGGGATGTGAAGCAGAATCTGAGTATACAGGTGAATTTCTTTTAAATGGAAGTCGTCATTTGGCCCTGAGGCGACGAATGTCGTCACTGGATCATACCTGTGTTTTAGTGCATGAACAGCACGTCGCAGCTGAATGATTAATCGCTGCGCGCCATCTCTGCCGTCGTGCTGTTCATTGTGTCTGCTTGTTTTGTGGTAATGCAGAGCAGAATTATTAAATCAGAAAGTCTGTCCTCAAAATCCTCGTCTGACTAATGTCTTTTCTGTGTTTCTCTAACTAATTAATTTTAAATTAGTCACAGAAACCCAACGACAGATTAAAATCTATTAATTTATTTGAGGATCTCTGAAGCTTATTAAAAAATAAAAGCACACGTGTGTATTTATGTGACGCCAGACCTGCTTAATCACTAGTTTTGTTATTTAAAGACTGAAACTGGCTGGAAATAACTGATTTGACGGAGTATCTGATGACTGATTAGACAACCAACCAGATGATAGCAAGCAGCCTTAATCACTGTATTAATTAAGGATATATATATACCTTTATATATTCTTTACGCCTCAAGCTCAAGCTGTTATAGTGAACATCGGAGTCCCATTGTTTGTGTCCACCTGATGAATCTAAGTCCAATATTCACTTTGTTTTAGCTCCGTTTTGGTCTCCACCTCGTCCTCCTGAGAAACACATCTGCCTCTTTAGTCTTCAAACGCTCGTGTCTGCTCATAAATCAGTGGAACTGCAGCATCAGTGTGAGTTTGTCACAATTAGTAGAGCTATTGGTTCACACATTAAATTAATTAACAAAAGATTTTTGATAATCGGTTTATTATTTTGCTCATTCGTTAACTAAATAACCTCTTTGGTTCACAATTTGCTGCATTTTTCTGCTTCATATGAACAGAAATGTATTCTCATTGGGTTTTGGATGTTTGGTTGGAATAAAGTCATCGCATTGATCGATTCATGCATTATTTTTCTTTACAATTAACCTGCCGTTACTGACGTTTGGCCACCTGTGATCCATTGTTAAAATAAAAGTATTGATTGTGAGATTCTGCTTTAGAGATACAAGACTAATCGATACGTTAATTAAAAAGCACATCAGCTGCAGCCCGAGTCTCGAATATCAACAGCGATGTGTTGAAGCATCAGCCGTCGCTTCCCTGCCTCCGCCTGCAGTCGTGGATCAGGGCGCAGCGATGCTGGAGCTGGTCTACCTGCCACGCTCCTCCACCTCCTCAGAACACCTGACATTTTATCAGCTCCGCTACAAGTTGAGAATGTCAGAAATGTTTTCTTTCTCATTTCTCTCTCTTCAGGCCTCTCCTCATTTTCAGTCTGTGGGTGTACAGTGTTTGTGTTGCATCTACATTCCAATCCGAGCGTGCGACCTCGGTGTCACTTCGTTTCTGACGAAGCAATCAGGTAAAAATGGGTCTGAAATGGCAGATTACTTCAGACGGAGCAGCGAGCGGACTGCAGGCAAATTGCCTCTTTCAGCACTTAAATAAAGGCGGGAGGTCAAGAGAGCCTGAGCGAGAGGCTTCACACACACACACACACACACACACACACACACACACACACACACACACACACACACACACACACACACACACACACACACGCCACCCCGCCTCCTCGTCCTCCGTCCCTCTGTCCTCTCTCTATGTGTCTCTCAATCCAATTCAATTAATCTTTGTTGACATGATGTTTTGAGTCTCAGTTCATTCGGATTCCACTGAGTTTTCAATCTGAGCTGCTTTCACGCTGAAGAAGTGAACCCAAAATTGTCAGCACACACTAAATGTTCTGGATTTTTTCGGTGCTGTCTCAATGGATACTTGTTTCCCACAATGCAATGCACAAAGGACACGGAGAAGCTACTGACTGCTGCAATAAATTGGGACACGCTGTGGTTGAACTGCTGCAGGAACATCATGGAAAACACATCAAATACGATAAAGACACCTTTGGAAAAACATTACTTTTACCTTATGTTGCTTTTGCTTTTTGTTCTTCAAAGTTTGACAGTAAAAATAATTGCACATATAAACATGTACATATGAAAGTGCTGATGATCATCATGGACGTGTTTAAGTAAATTGTTTAAAATGAGAAATAAGGTGAAAAAAGAGCCACAGCAGACTCATGTCGGAGGGTAAAGATGACAGTACGTTAGCAGTGCTAACGTTACCAACCGTGACAACAAACGAGCTATTACAGTTCAAAGGGCTGAAGTTATTTTAATTCTGCTGGAGTCACGTTTGTTATCCGTCACCCTGACAGCAAAATTGACCTTTACGATGAAATAACGAGATGTTTTTCACTCAACGTGATAGAAATAACAGGAAACCTTCATTGTACTGTATTTTACAGCCCAGAAGGAAGAGTTACATGTGTCTCAGGCAGGCAAAGGGGGGAAAGGCACAGTTTGCTTTGCTAAATTAACACTAACTTGTTGATAGCAATCAGCTGTGTGTGGGTCAAACCTTTTAAATAGCGGATGGGTCCAGTTCAGTTTCCTGGTCGTACATTTGTGGGTCTTTTTGGGTTTGAGCATGAACTGTTGGACCTCTGAAGACTAGTAAGAAATCAACCAGCAGTCAGAAAGACAGTGCGTTTTTTTTTGTTTTGTCTGTTTGTATTTTCAGTTTTCAAACGGCAGCAGCTTTGGATCATTTCACGCTCCTCAAACTGATCATCAGCCGAGGACGGACAGTGTTTTGTTAGCAGAGGTGATGCAAAGTAGGAAACACATCATTTAGCATCAAAACTGACCAAAAACATGCTGATAATCAGGTAACTTTTTGTTTGTGTTTCAGTGCTTTAGCTAGCTAATTAGCCCTCTCGCTAGTAAAATGATTTAGCAGTGCTGTTAGCGAGGATGCTAATGTTGCTGTGGCCTGCGTCAAAAGCATGTTTGCAGATTTGATTGGAGCTTTAGTCTCATTGCAGTCAGTTTGTCCGTTTGTGCCTCTCAAATATTACAATTGGATTTCTGTCTCATTGATAAGCATCTTTTTTTTTCTGTAAGATAAATCTGATGGTTATTTCATAACACCTATTGCTCTTTTAAGGGGGGGGGGCTGACACATCTGGATTTAATGACTTTGGAATTAGACCGAGCTGATTTATCTTTGAGGAAAACAGAAGCTTCGTGCTGTGACTTGAATGTAATGATTTTACACGAGAGACACAAATTGGGGCCAACAGAGGATTTGTCCTTAAGATCAGGCTCCAAACATACTGTACATGTCAATGCCTCCTCCTCCTCCTCCTCCTCCTCCTCCTCCTCCTCCTCCTCCTCCTCCACCACAGCTCTAATCATCAGACCAACCTCTGTCAAAGACAATACGGCAGCCAAGTGGCCTCCCACCACCTCCTCACACACACCAGGAGCATATTAACCATCTGCAAAGACCCCAGTCATCCCCCTCCTTCCTCCAGGCGCATCACTGTCGACGTCCTTCGCGCCCCGGCTGTTCGCCGCTGTGCCCAGGCCGCCGGCGTTCACAGAGTCCGGCTCGCTGAGTTGTCGTTTGACATCTATTACAGCTAAGGATCATGCTGGCATGTGTTCTCCCTCACACACACACCCACTCAGACACACACTCTGTCACACCTTTCATAAGGCCAGGAGAGCTAATGACTGAGATAGCCGGGCTTTAAAAAAGAGGAAAGAGAAGGTGCCAGGAGATGATTCATCTGAGCCGCTCTCCGTCAGCCATGACTGACGGCTGATGTATGATTCAGCGCCAAGCTCTGAGAGCTTAGAGTCATTTCCCCCCATTTCTTATTTTAATTCCTTACCGCAGGTGATGGCGGGAGGAATGGGAGCCAATTATCTTAAGTGTCTCTCTGCTCTCTGTCAGCCGCTGACAGTCGCCGCTGAAGCTCTACAGCCAGCCTGCGAACAGGTGACTGCCGCCGCCTCCTCCATTACAATCAGCGCTCAGGTTTTCCATTTGTGTGGCAGCACATACGCGTGAATGTGAATCCTGCTGCTGTTTGACCAGCAGACTAACAAGGTTTTTTTTTTCTTTTCCTGTTCTTGTTTGAATAAAATCAATTCACCCTGCAGGTTCAGGGTTAAACCCGTTCACCCTCTCACCTCCTGTGCACTGTAAAAAAAATCAACACCTTAATGAGGAAATACGGAGTCAGAAAAACATATTTCTGGAAAACAAGTGAAAAAAAAATCAGCCAATTTAAGACGATTGCACGACTGCAGCAGGTAAGAAGTTAAAGTCTTATCTAGAGATGCTTAGGATCAATACTGCTTCCTGTCAGTCAGCATAAAAAATCAATCTGTTTAATTTTTCTTTCTTCTTTTTGACAATTAAATGTTTTTTCTTTGTTCACCTGCAACAATTAGTCATTCCCACTGCATACCGAGTCCACCTGATTATACTAGATGCTTGGTGGCTAATGGCTAAAACAATAGTAAGACAGGAACATGCTAGTCTGTCAAAGTAGCTCTTAAAGCTTTTTACCATGAAGAAAAACCATATTATAAAAACCCACTGAGTTGCACTTTGTCATTTGACGCATTGGTAATACAAAAGTATTGATTATGCTGTTATACTGTCACATATTTGACCAATTGAACTTTGCACATCCTGTTGTATATACTGTTTATTTTTTCTCAGTATGTATATAGTTTTATATCTGTCTGTTTTATATATATATATATATATATTCTCAATATAAATATTTTGTTTTTTATAGTTGCATTTTCTTTCTTTTCTAATTTTATTCTAATTCTATCCTTGTAAGGAGCACTGCAACAAAAACAATTTCCCCTCGGGGATAAATAAAGGATTTCTTATTCTGATTCTGATTAGCACAGCTTTAAAGATGCATTCCTGGTATTGATTAGGGTAGAACCATATTGCAGCCCCTCAAACCCCATATTTTGTCCAAACTCATATAGGTGCTATGACTTTGTACATAAGGCACTAACTTTGGGGCACTTTCTTGTTTCTAAAACCAACTTAAAAACCTGAGAAGGCTCGATCAGCCTGTTCTTTAAAGGTACGATTTAAGGACTTGAAAACAGACAAAATGGTTAAAATAAAGATTGGTTTTACAGGACATGCATCCAGTATGAGATGTAGCAGTGTGGAGGAGGCGGCACATCGCTCCATCTGTAACCAGAGGCCGCCCTGTCACTCGCCTCGCCATCCAATATACTCCAATCAATTTACCCTCCGCTGCAATCCAATGTGACAGTAAGACAAATCGGACTTCCAATGTAAAATAATTGAAACAGACGCTTATTTGAGAATGTGGGGGAGGCCGGAGAGAGCTGCGTATTCTGCATCAGCTTAATGCACTGCGTCTGTCCATGTCAGAGATGGATTGTGGTGTCAGAATTACAGATAAGCCTCTGTTTAGTTAGCCCCGTCGGGAGGAATGAACATTGTAGTCATATTAAAGATAACAAGTGTTTTTATCCACGTCACCAGCATGGCACACATGGGGGGAATAAGATGCTCGGATTCCGTCAAGTGAATTGTAATTGCTATCCGCCAGAGGACACATAATTGAAAAATTGGAACAGAGCAAAAAGTCAGCAGTGTCTGCATTGTAAACAAAGATTGGACCAAATCCTCCGCGGTCGTGGGCGGCCGACATCACAAGCTCCGGAAAAAAACGCACACAGAAGAGGCTCGGCTCTCCTCCTCGACTGAAATCCACTTTTACAAAAAAAGGTCTTTGGGTAGCAGGGGATTAAACTGCACACACACAAACACACACATTGAGCGAGCGAGCCGCGGCGTTTAGTGCCAAACAGAGCGCCGTTCCAGAGAAGAAGAAGTGGTGCTCGAAAAGGAAAAGGTTTGTGGGGGAAATAAAGAAGGTGAATTTGGATTGATGTGAATCACGCTCGCCACTCTGGCCTGGAGCTCGTCCAGCCGGGGATGAATCGCCTACCTGTGTCAGAGGGATGTGTGAGAGCAACATCCAACAACAACAACAACCCCCACCCCCAACCACCACCACCACCACCAACCACCATTACCCGCCGCCCACGCCTGCCTGGCCGCCAGGCATGTTAGAGCGAGGATTAGATCGTGTAATCAAAGGCATTCCACCTTCAGACTGGCACAACCTCTGGGTCTCCCTCTTCCTCGCGGCTCGTCGGTGCACTACAAACCTTCCAGAGGAGCCAAACTGAGTCAAGCAGGACGCTGGGAAAATAAATGGCAGCCGAGTTAAACCCACACACGGCTCAGGACGCGCTCAGCAGAGGTCGAAGGTCAGGTAAACTCGATGGCGCCGGCCTGCTAATCCAGCTGAGGACGCGGAGTTTTGGGGAGTGGGCGGCTAAACGGGCGGACAGCAAGGTTAAAGCATATTTCCGCCCGTCCGCGGCGTCCCGAGATGTGACTGCCATCGAAATGTTGCTAAAAGCTGATTTTAGAGGAAACAAACAGGCGTCGGCAGCATGGGCGCCCCCTGCTGTCAGCTGAATGAAAAACGCACCATGGATGGGTTTCAAGCATCAAGCAAGTGGGAAATCTGCCCCGACTGGTCTAAAACTCAAAGCCATGAGAGTTTTCAGACTCTCAGCAGCACTGTGGTCCGGGACGGTTGCATATGTCAGTCTGTCAGCAGCATCGGCAAAGATTCAACACTTCTGCATCTGCACTTCTGTCTGGTGCTCCTGATGGGCGAAGACCAAAAATAACGTGCAGCACGAGATTGAACGAGCTGCTTTTAGCTGTTAAAATATTGCGTAAGTATGAAATGAACCACTCAGACCTGGTGAGAATGGATGGTAAGAGGAGTGTGCTGCTGCTCATGGAGGAGAAAAATACACCTCCATCTGTGCAGGGTGGAGTGGTTCAGGAATAAAATCTATAAATAAATACAGACGGCTATGAAAATACTCCACAGTCTGCATGCGCTAGTCAAGACATCACCTGTGATTAACTCTTAAGCTCGGGTGCTAAAGCTCAGATCAGCCAATCAGATTTAGAGATGTTGAATACCCAATCACAAATGTCTGCATGTCTGCTCACCTGCTGTCTGAGATTTCAGATAAATAACTGACGAGTGTGAGATCAGTGTGATGATTCGGGCCTTAAAGGGCAGCTTAACGCATCAGTTTAGCTTCATAAATATAAAAACTGCGATCTGAACCCTGACCCAGTTTCTGGGGCTGGGGGTCCTGGGGGATTTTTTGCAGGTAAAGTGGAGAGAAACACTGGATTTTCTCTGGAGAAAAAGGAGATATCTTCTTATAGAGTGAAATGTAATTTATTAACTCCAAAAAAGTGGACTTAGTGTTTTGTCCTTCTTTAACAGGAGCACAGGCTTCTTCAGAATTAGCATTGGTCACTTTATTCTTAGAAATATGGAGTAATAAAGAGGGTCCTCTGGGAAAAAGTCTGAAAACACGTCGGCGACTCGGTGCAGAAGAGAAACAAAACACTCGTTTATAAATGCAACCTCAGTGTGTACAGTTCAGATTTTATTTAAATTGCTTTATATTTAATGTTAATTAATGCTAATGCATAATTTAATGGAACAAACAGCCCTGGCAGAGGTTGTAATTAAACACTGCAGACTCAAGCTTCTGTGTGTGTGTGTGTGTGTGTGTGTGTGTGTGTGTGTGTGTGTGTGTGTGTGTGTGCGTGCGTGTGTGTGTGTGTGTGTGGTTGGCAGGTGAATGAACTTGGTCTAAAAAAAATGTATTTTTGTGGCTTTGTTCCCTTTCCGGCAGTGACAGTGGATCCGTGATCCCCGGAGGTCAGCATCACCGACAGCAGCTGTAATGAGGTCAGAGGTGAAAGGTCGCAGCAAACAATAGCTGGAACAAACACTCCTGTGACCCCAAGTTCAGCATGAAAGCTGCAACCGAGGCGAACAATCTGCTGGGGTCAGGGGGCATAGAGAGTGTCAGCGCTGCATCCTATTGGTTGACACACCTGTCAGTCAAAGCAGGGTGGGCGGCAGCATAAAGGGACATTTCCACCCTTTAGCTGTGGGCTTTTTTTGGCTGTTTTGTCCATTTTTGGACCCTGAGGACCCTCAGAGAGCCTTCACAAACAAAATCCACCCTTGTTAGAGTCTCCTACAGTAAAGGGCTGAAGGTTTTTAAATGTTTTTATTCTTTTTAAACATATTTTTAACTGAAGAGGGACATAAAATACTTGAAAAATTGTGAAGACTTGTAGATTCATTCACCTGTGTGAGTTTTTATTTTATGGGTTTCTAATGTGGGAATCTAATGATTGTATTCCTTCATTGCTTCAATGATTATTTTGATTATTGCAGCCAGTTTTTCTTCTTTTTAGACCTCTGAAAGGAGGAACTGATGCTGTTGTTGACTGTTTTTGTGGAATTGAGATGTGATGTGCAGGACGGGTGTCAGCTGACATCAGGGTTGGTTTGTTGGTCGGTTGGAAATTTAAGTGCCAAACTTTTGTCCGACTAGAGTCCGAGTTGTGAAGATGGGACGGAGATGTGGGATAAACAGAAGGTCAACACCAGATTTTAGTCCGTAAATAAGAAACAAACAAGCAGCTTTCTTGGCGGCTCGTTGCCAGGAGCCACAGGAGGACACGGGGTCGCGAACAGACCGATTTCACCCAGCTGCCGTCAGCCGGCTGCTTCCTGTGTGGCCTCTCCTGGTCTCATGTACCACACACAGCCACTGCTGACGGCTTGTTTCCTGCTAAATGTGTGTGCGTGTGTGCGTACGGTTGCCAGCTTTGACTAAGACACACAGAGCGGCTGCAGATGGATTGTTTTGTTCGAGCATGTTTTGTTTAGTAATAATAACTTGTGTTGTGAACGATGAATTAAACCGGATGAAACCCGAATATCAGCCCGAGTCACTTGAACAGGAGAACACATCAGTCAGTGAGAGGTTCACCATGTTTTCAAGCTGAAGCTCACAGAAATGGACTTCTGCTGTTTAATCAGCATCACCGGAACCTGTTCATCCAGCCCAGAATCCTCTCGTGACAAGTGTCCACAGCACATTTTGAACCACAGATCTGTTTAGAATACATAAAAGGCCAATCTGACATTAACGAATGGCCGATTAATCCTTAATTAGTGCTTCAGAGAGAAGAGAGAGTGTGTTTTGTAGGTTTTACACCAGCGGCCATAATGATGTGAAGTTCATGCCGTTCATCTCAGGAGATTTGACTGCAAGTCACTTTTGAAAACACATTTGTATAATCTGAGTCTGAACTAATCTTTTCTCCTTTTACATTCTTCTAGCAGCGTCTAATAATTGGTTTTCTAGTATTTTATCTCTATTTATTTCCTCTAAGATAATCACAAATATCTTGTTTTGTTTCCTGCCCTGTAGTCATGATCAATAATTTAGGACTCTCTCTATGAAAGGCATTGCACAACAAAATGCTTTTTAAAAATGAAATTGAGGAGAGCGACGGGGGAGGTGGGGATGAAAATCAAACCGAGGACGGCGTTGTTAGAAGGTACGCCCATATGACTGTATTATTAGTAGTATTATTATTGTTGCATGTATATTTGCTGTATGTGTGTTTCTGCCACCCCAAAGTCTCCATGCCACCCTCTGGCCACCCCATGATCCGCCCCTGGTAATGTGTGTATGCTCTGTTTATTTAACATGTAAAGTAATAAAGTAACTGAATCTGTCAAATGTTGGTTGGTTGTGTCATAAAGTCTGAGCAGAACGAGCAGAACGATGTTTCATCCATTTTTGCTTCATGTTGCGTTTGTGAAACGTGCTGATTTGTGCTTGATGGAAATCTCTGTGCACTCACCAGCTCCTCCCACCTCCTTCACAGTGTGCAAAGGGCTCGTGAAGTTCACTTTGCTCAGGGCGTCCATGGTTTCCTGAGCAGAGGCACTGGGACACATTTAGATTGGAACACGGACTCCGAACTATCAGAATCTGACTTGTAATCGATTGCAGCATTACACCAGATTTTACCCCAATCAGAGTCAGATTGTCAAGTTTTCTAGTTTCTTGTTGCCTGGTGTTTTTGCTTTTGAGCCACCTCGACCCGCCCGCCTGCAAGCTTTCACATGTTCACTGCAGTAAAGCCCCTTAATGTAGCTAATGTGCATCATCTGCTTTTGAACCTTTCACCAAAGGTCGTTCCACCACTTTGGACTGAAATATCTTGACAAATATTGGATTAACATTAAATCTGAGTTTCAACTTTAGTAATTCTTTGCCACTCTCGGGTCAAAAATGCGTCCAAATAGCCGACAAACTCATGACATTTTTCTCTGCGTTTTGTGCAAAATGGCAAATGTTAGCATGCTAACTTGCTAAACTCAGATTGTGGACATCGTAAACATCAAAACTTCTGAATGTCAACCTGCCACATTGTCATCTTGTGCACGTTAGCATGCTGGCATTAGCATTCCACTCAAAGTACAACTTTCCTCACCACAACAGTTGGAGCTGATTTTACTGTTCTTAAGTTTTCTTATGTGGTAGATGGAGAGTAACCAGGTTCATGTATTGTCTCTCCCTTATTTGTTTTGAGGTGGGTCAAATTTTACTCCCAAAGGTGCCAAAAATGCTTCAGCTGGCTCTGCTTTCACTTATAGTGGGAAATGTTTCATTTCCCACAATATTACACCTAATATATAAGAATAAAGCATGTTTTACAGCTAATTCCAAATGTTTGCCCCTCAGGACTACAGACAGCTTTCCCACCAGTTCATCCACAAAGAAAATTACCAATAAAATACTACTGATATTATTACTGTTCCTATCAGAGAGGCACTTCTGAGCATTTTGTTCTGCATTTGCATGACGAGGGACGAAAACAGCATCAGAGCAGACGCAGCATCAAGCCTCTCATAGAAACCCGCAGGACTGCTAAAGTGTTGTAGTCGCTGCTTGTGAGGAACTTTGTGACGACCTTTCTGTGGCAGAGAGCTGTTGTATGCAGGAGGGAAGTGAAGGCCACCACATCCCCACAGCTCGAGGATACTCAGGAGGCTGCACAACCTCGCCGTGAATTTAGGTTCCCGCGTCCTCTGCGGGGGGCGCACCCTCTTTCCTCGCCGCTCCGACACTTCGACCGCTCGCTCGCCACTCGGACCAAACTTCGAGGAAGAGGGGGTGAAAAAATTTAGCTTATTTCCTCTGAGTGCTGTGAGGAAACTCAACATCGCTCGTGAGGGGCAGGAAAGAGCCGCTGATTGCACAGGAAGAGGAATGGAAGTCTTTAATTTGGAGTTCTCAGTCGCGTTCAAGCCTTCAGCCTCATGGGGAGGTAATCAGCACTTGGGCTATAGATAGGAAGAGAGAGATGGAGAGGATGTAGAGAGGAGGAAGAAGAGGGAGGGCTGTTTTCTGCTCCTTACTGTAATGCCTTTACTGTCGACAAGTGGATCCACCAGCTCTGCCTCCTGCATGATATTTATCTTTACCGTTCACTTGCATCATCCAGGATTTAAATTTGCACGTACAGATAAAGGGTGTAGAAAACACTGAGGGGATTAATGTACACTACAGCTCGCATGGCAAATTAAGAAGATAATACAAATAATTCCTGTGCTTCCGTTGTTTGATCATGTGCTCCTGCAGACATTAAACGTCTCGTAGTGATCGGATGCTTGGAGCTTTACTGACGTTAGCTTCACACAAGTAAGAGTGCCTGCAGTTGATCAGGGAAGCATTTCTGTGAAGATTAAGAGACGACAGTCAGGCTAGCAGCTGTGTGCGCTGTGCCTCTGCACGTTGACATGCTAATGTTTAGCATGTCAGCGCTGATAATCATCATGTTTACGACCTTTTGAGGTTTTTGCATATCACCAAAAGGCAGAAACAGAGAATTAAACCAGGAAACAGGCAGCTTCTCACTCAGGTGACTGCTCTAAACGACTGACTGATGAGTATAATAAAAGTTTTAGCACATAATCTTTACCAGTCATTGATGATACAATCAATCACGTAATGAAGCCGTGATGCTGATCAGCTGTTACCAATAAGAGAAAAGAGGTGAAGGGAGAGCTGTGGTACCTGAGGAGAAAGCTCTTCTTCTTCTTCTTTGTGCTTTTATTGGATTTTGTCCTCACCTGCACGCTGCGCACACCTTCACCGCCAGCTGATTTATTACTGTGTGTCAGGTTAAAGTAATGTAATCTTTCTTTATGTGTCTGTTGCTCCCCTAATTTTCAGACCTTCGGTTGCTGCCATCTCTGCTTTTAGTTCACCTGATTCATCAAAAGTCAAAATGATTTAGACTTTAGCACTTTCAATTAAATAAGTATGTCATCGAGTGTTTTATAGAGCAATAAAAGGACAAAACCCAAACCATTACAGATAAAAAGAGAAATGAGGCCCACTGATAAAATTTTGTGCTGAATGTGTGTGTGCGTGCGTGCGTGTGTGTGTGTGACACACTCTTTCAGATCCTTTCTTTCTTATTCTTGCAGACACAGTGCTCCATCTGTGCACGCTGTATGAGCTGCTAATCAGCAGTTTAATGGTTGTTTGAGGTCACGGACACGAGTTCAGATAAGTTAGCCATCGTCTCTGTCATTTTGTCCTGGTGGACATCTGTGGTACTGCAGCACAAGCAGGCGCCTCTGCAGCACATCAGCTTTGCCTTCGGTGTGAGACTTTTGAAGCCCTAAAGTTAGTTGTTTCTTGTGTGTGCGTCGTCGGTTGAGTTTGAAGTCTGTGGGATCGTCCTCCTCTCAGCCTCCCTCCTCCCTGCTGATGAGCCACACCTGCTGAACCTCCTCACCTGCTGTCCATCAGCCCATCAGCCCGGCAGCTCTGCTCCCGCTCCTCACTGGATCTTTGTTTCCGCCACAGCGGCAGTCACACTCCAGGCCAACTCGCTTTGCCGCTCTTAGTGATTCTGTGTTTTTGTGTTCTGTGTGAGTAACCTGTTTTCCTCTGTGTCTCAGGATCATCTCCCACCTGCCGGTCCTCCTGTCTGCCTACCTGCCAGCAAAGGGCAGGTAGGCAGACAGCCTGAAAGCCACCTCGGAGCCTTCAAGCCACCCCTACTAGCCACCCTTCCCTTCACTCCCTCCGCCCACGACAGCTCCTCCACCCTCACCTCCACCTCCCGCTACTTTAATAAACATCACTACTTAGAAATGAGGTTTTACATGTTGTTTGTCAACAGGAGGAGAGATTGTTCCAGAGTCTGCCGCCAGGACAGCTGGACGCAGCCGCCTTTGGTTTACGTTTGGCACGCAGCCTAGCCAGCAGTTCTGGTTGGATGACCTAAGTGGGCATCAGAGGTGAAGGAATTCAGTATCTCACAAACATATGCAGGAGATATGTCTTACATGTAGAGCTTCAAAAATGATTCAAAGACTCTTCAAATCAATTCTGAACTTCACTAAAATTGGAGTGACGTGAGAGTCGTTGTGGGCAAGACCAGAGGGAATAAAGGCGTGATGATAAGAACGGCTGATTTGTGCATGTTTCTCAGATTGAACCAATTTCAACTGAGGGTCAAGATTCAAAGAGGTGGGTCTAACGAAGAAGGCAAAATACAACATAAAGTCCACTTTGACGATATGATGATGTACGATTGTGGTGTCCATTACAACAGAAGTCCTGCTCCTTTTTCCAGAGACAATCCAGTAATTTAGTCCCCAAAACCCCCAAAATTCATCACCTGAACCAACATCACAGAGCGCCAATAGACCCGCCCACGTCTCAGTACTTTTTAACAATGGCGCTCCATGATGCAGTGGACTAATACTCTGTGTATCAGGCTGTGGCTGCTCAGACAGCACTCAGCATCAATTCATGGCTGATTTTGATCTTTCCATGATTTCCTGACAATAGAAAACAGAATGCAGCAGGTTTATTTTTTGAAAAGCTGCTGCGCCCGGCCTGAAAACCCGCTGCTTCCCCTGAAGCCGGCGGCTGTTTTCTCGCCCTGTGCAGCACAGCAGGTAATAATACACTACAGTATGACACTGCATCACGGCCGGGTGTGGTCGCAAGTGCAACACGCTGAAGTCTTTTAACCCGCGGAGGTCAGTGCAGCTGCGCTTTTCCTCCATAACAAGATTTAGAGTTGCTCTTTAAGGTATTACTCTTTGCTCTGCGAGTATGACAAAGGACACACAGTCATGTATGTGCAGGGTGGAGTGCCTCCTCCAACAATACACCATTGTAACAAATACAGCGGCAGCGGTGGAGCTCCAGGACCTCGCTGCTTGTGACAAATTGCATGTGGAAGGAAATCTGCAGGGCCCATTGAACTTTAGTATTGCTTTTATTCCTCTGTCATGTTCCCGCAGAGATGAAATGGGATCGGTTTCTTTCTTTTTTTCTGCTTCCCTTATTCACGGCTCCGTGACCGCCGGTGCGCTGGATAAACGACCAACGCTGCCTGACAGTCTCAGACATTCTTCTCTCCCTTTCTTTTCTTCTTCCCTCCTCTTCTGACTCGCCTCCAGACCTTCAGGTGCTTGAAATGAAGCGGGGAAGAGACGATGTACATTCATCCCCGCAGCAGTGCGGCGGTACACGTCTGCATTCTTTTATACACTAAATGTTGCAGACATGGATCTTTGTTGGACGTTTTATACACCAGAAGAGAAAAAAAATCAGGGAAGTCAATTTCAAGAGCGTTTTACGTGTTGTCAGCGAGTTTTCCAGTGCTCTCCTACCAGAAAAAAATCTCTGGAGCCGTTCAAACTCATTACTCTGGAAAGACTGCAAATCCCTGTTTATTCATACTGGACTGGTGGGAATGCTTGACGATGGAGACGTTGTCCCTCCATCACTCTGGTCCAGAGCTGTATGTGTCCACAGCTACAGGTCAAAGGATATTCATGATTCCTGCAGGATGAACTTCAGAAACGAGCTGGATTCCTGTGAATTTTGCTGTGGATGCTGATGGCAGATTGCTGAAGACGTTCCTGCTCCCATGAGGGTTAGCACGTTTGATTATGACGATCTGTGACAGTTTTCTGTTCCCCCGAGGATAAACCACATTTTCAGTTTGACAAAGAGATTCTAACCTCAGGTCCATTTGTTAGCATCTTTCTGTGCTTTTCAAGAGATCCAAACCCCTCACAGCATCGACTGCAAGGCGTCAAGAAGAAAGATCAAGAACATTCAAAGACCATCTCCCAGTACAACAAAGACCCCGTATACCTCCCCTCGAGTGACCAAAGTTTGACCAAACGATTCACTGTCAGGGTAAAGAATTTACATTTTCAGCTCCAGCGCTGTCAGTTTGTCACATAACTGTGACTACTGTGAAATTTTGTCCCGATATTCAGTCGAGAGGAGAAACCAGGGGCCACTGAAATAACCTGAAATCCTCTGAGGTGCATGAAAGTCAGTAAGCCTCCATGATTTAAGACCTCTGAATTAACACGCAAGGGTTTGAGTCTTTTTGGCCGGGTCTTCATTAACGGCCGTTCCATCAATGCAAAATCAATGGAGCTGACAGGAGCACGTCACCTGACTGGTCGGGGCTAAATAACCCCCCCTCCATATGAACACAGTCAGACTGGATATTGAATCATCAGGATATGTGAACACGTCACATCTCACGGCGGGTCGTTGTAAAGATATTCTCCTTCCTCACACATTTGAGGCGTTCAGTGCTTTTATCTCGAATGTGTCGTAAACATCTGCAGCTTCTGAGGGAGTCCAGCGTAATTTGCTCAGACACTCGATGCTCTGACGGGGGCCGGTGACTCACTCTTCAGCTGTCAGCCTCGTCTTCATGTTGAGCTCACAGAAGCAAACAGCAGGTTATGAAACCTGTTGTTTCATCAGCGCTGAGAGCAGTGGATGCTGGGAACTGAGCGGGGTCGTGAGCGTGACTGTTGGGGTGGGCAACAAACAAATCACCCCGTTCAGGTGCTGCCCGGGAAAATAAAGACAAGCCACTTAACGGCCACTGAGCTGTTTAATTAGAAGCCCTGAAGCTCATTAATAAGGACGCTAATGAGGAGCGCCGCCCACTGCTCGGTAACGAGTGGCGAGCTCGTCATCAGGCGGGCGACGGCTGGACACGCCGAAGCTGTCGCTGCGGGGGGAGGCTGTGATTGGCAGGCCGCAGCGGGGGGCGTGGTCACCAGGCCTCGGCTAATTGCAAAGTTAAGGAACAGCAGGAGTTCGCAATGTGTGGCTGCACTTTTACTTTATCGAACAGGGCGCTATTGATCTGCATGTGGTTTATTTGTACAGATGGAGGCGTGGTGCTTTCGCACAGAAAGGTTATCAGGTATTGATGAGGGAATTGATGAGTTGTGGCCTTTGGCTTCGCTGTGCTCGCCCGTGGACAACTGAGGAGGAGGAAGGAAACGACGCCACAGCGGGAAACCTCCACAGAGCAGCCTGGAGCTTCAGTGGCATTTCCAGCATCAAGTGTTCAACTAAACGTCGTCAACGCGGGGTTTATATCTGGACAGTGAGGAAGTCTACATGCTGCTAAGTGTGAATGACTGAAATCATCTGACTGAGGACACTGAGGCTGCCCATGATCGGACGACACCTGTCTTTAGAGACCGTCACTTGGTCAGAAGACGACTAAGAGACACACTGAAGCTTCTCCAATCACACAAAGCGGAGTCCAGAGCGTCACACAGCGCGCCATACATCCTGTCACACTAGAGGCTTGAAAAAACCTCAAATTGTCTCTTTGTCCTGGAAGTGTCCTAGACGTCAGATCAGTTGTCCTCTTCCATGACACAGCAGACAGAATAACTGGGTGTTCTCGATGTCCTCGCCCGTCGGATCACTCTGGTTTTGGGCTCATATTGTGTAGTTTGATCCTTGCTTAAAGGATCCACATACCTACGAAGGTAATAGAGATCCTCACGCTGCCCCCCCTCCCTCGACTGACCTGCTGCCTCCAGCTCACGTCCCTCAGTTATCTCCTAAAAGTCACAAAGTAGGTCACCTTAATATGATCTCAAATCTGAAAGAGGTGAAAATAAACTGGTTCCACGTAGTTTTGATGTGCAGGACGTTCAAACTTGAGGATGAAACAGAGAAAAGAGAAGTTCCCTCATTCAGAAGAAACCTCAGAAAACAAAAACATGGACTGATAAGTCGTCTGCAGTCATCTACAGACCGAGACAAATCCTTTTCCCTCCTGCTAATTGCTAGCTAAAACTGTCACTCTCATCACTGCACGTAATGCAGCCTTCACAGCTTTGGTGTCAGGTACAGAAGTGGGTCACAGCGACAGTCTCCTGCTGTTCCCTGGCAGCTGCTGTGGGTTCGGTGCCTTGCTCAAAGGCACCTTGAACCGTCGACCTTCCCGCTGCCGCCCTCCGTGCTGTCGGGCGGCTCCGAGCGAAGCTGGGTCACCTCCAGGAGCGCCGATGCTGCTGTTTCTCCTCCTCATCCGTCTTGCGGCCGCGGCGATGGAGGCGATGCGTCTCCCGTGTCGAACAGGTGAGCACAGTCATGCATTACAAGCGCCGAGCCGCCGACCCCGGGGGAGGCAACACACACACACACACACACCAGCTGGCAGCCTGAAAAAAAATAAACACCACCTCCTGACAGAAAATAATCCCCTGAACAAGGACAAGCTGAGAGCACGTTTATTTTTATATAATGTACAACACACTGTGTGTTTGTTCTGCTGCATCAGGTTTAACATCACGGGGAAGGAAGCACACGCTCATTAGCTGCTGCTGCTTCACTAAGAGCTCAAATCTGAGCAAATAACCGAGTACAGCGACCAGAACGCTGTACTTACTGTAATTAGGGTTTTTCTGCCTCTCCTCCACCACCTTTCAGGGAGAGCCATTGTACTTTTTACTCCTTTCTGTTTATCCGATGGCGGAGGCAAAAGGGTGCGTTCACGTTCGAGCTAACCTGCTGAACTTAAAGGCTCTATTTTAAACGATGCTGCAGGAAGAATGAGCTCCACATTAAAAATTGAACGGCATCCAGATTCAGAGCGAGAACGTTTGCGTCTGATGCTTGAGAACATTTCTCTGTTGGAAACCAAAGCTTTCTTACTCCATAGAAAAACACAGAAGACAAAACCTACAAAGTCAGACTGAAGTGTTCATGTTAGGTGATCGAACCAATCAGCAGTGAGCGACGGACACTTCCTGTACATGAAAGCAGCCTCACGGTCTGGATCTGGACTTCATGCCTGATAGTCAGAGAGCCTCCACCTGATCGAGTCCATTATGACTTAATTAGCAGAAAAAAAGGTGGTGACCTGTTTGATAATGAGACCCTCGTTTGTGAAGTAAAACACCAAACACTCAACATGAACATGTTTCATCCTACTTTAGATTATTTTCTGTCTCGTTTGGTGAGACTCGACGGACACTTGGGTGGGCATTTGCTGTTACGTGCCTAATTCAATAGTGCAAATAATTGACTGATTAATTGAAAAAGTCTTCAGTAAATGAGATAAAGCCCGACTGCGGCACTAAAACAGATTCGCCTGACTGTGTGAGGAGGGGAAGTTGTGATTTCTGGGTTAGAGGATCCTCTGAGCTTCACAGGATTCTTTTCTCTGTTCTGCACGAGTCAGCATTGGCCTGAATTCCAACAACATCACCCTGAAGGATGTAATACCAGCTGGTGCAGTGAGAGCTATCCCCCTGTATGATATTGCACACAGAAAAGTCATCGGGCTCAGCCCCCGACAAGCACCTGTATTCGATTTCTCATCTCGACTCGGCGGAGAGCTCTAAGCCTTGTTCTCGCTGGCACTAATCCTCGCTAGAAAACAGCTTTCAGAGGATTAGCATCAAGGGGGGCAGAGCGCTGCTCGTCAGCAGGGGAGCCATGCTTCCCCTCTTCTTCTTCTTCTACTTTCAAGCTTCTTTCCTCTGTAAGTTAACCTCGCACACACGGCTCGACTTGACTCGGAAAATCTTTGACCTTCCGCTTGGTTTCCTCCCCATCGACCCAGAGTGGCCTCCATTAAAGCCCGCCGCTCCCCATTGACATTCAGCTAAAACTCCCCTCAGGTCCTTCCCCCTTCATGCTGCGGCTAGATAACTTAGCCGTGTAATTCCACGTTATCTGGAGGTGCTGGACTTGACCTACTGTGGTAAGCTACTGTATCTTATTGTGAAAGAAAAAAAAACAAAAGTTAGAGGTAAAGAGGTGCAAGGCCCCGAGGTGTGCAGGTCGAAAAAACAGGGAAAACTAAAGCCTAATTCCTGCTGCAGGCGGTGCATGGATGGATATCAGACAGAGCACAGAGAGCCGTGCCGGCTGTGAGGAAACACGGAGAATAACAGCACCGCTCAAGGCCTCTTATAGATGCTGAAAGAGCGAAATAATGTAAAACGATGGTGTGTTTTTTAAAGCAACAATTCTGTTTCTCTGAACAAAGAGAGGATTATTCTGCATGGTGATGAGAAGGAGCTGCTGGAGGCCGGAGCTCCTGCAGCGAACAGAGAGCCAACAACTTTTTAGAGATGGTAAATTTAACTTTCTACTCCATTTTTTGCTTCCTTTAAAGTTATTTCTTTCTTCTTCCCCCTAAACCTCTGCAAATACTTCATTCTAATCATTGGCTTTGATTCCATTTCTCCCTCCACAAACAGCAGGCCGTTCACTTAAGAGCACCGAGAGAGATGAAAGCCGGTGCATCCGGGCAGGGATCAAAAAAAAAGGATGCTTTTCCCCCTCAGCTTCCAAATTCCTGCTGGTTGTGACAGAGTTGTTAATACCCAAGATAAAAGACAGCTCTGCCTGCTTGTACTTAACATTCCCATTAGACTACCAACAATGGCTGCTTTTGTGTGCTCTCATGTACGGATACGAATGAAAATTCCTTTGCCTCTAGTACTTTGCAAAACACAATTCAATCACAGAAATTTAAAAAAAAGAAAAAGAAAAAGAGGAGAAAATAGAAAAGCAGGCACGGTGATCTGAGAACAAAAGCAGGCGATGTTTTGGGAATTCACCAAGGTGGGAGCTAAAGGAAGGATTCGGTTCAGAGGAAGATGAATGGAAAACTGACAACAGGGCTCTGTTGTTAGCACGGCCTGCGCTTAAGGAGCTGCAGGAGGCCTATTAGAGAGTCAACAGCCCGATGTGAACTTTTTAATGAGCCGACGCTGATGAGCGGAAGTGAAGCTCGCAGTCCTGAACTGAAGCCTGACACGACTGCAGCCTCAGCAGCCGAAGGAAACCTGCTCGACGTCACATGACGGCAGAGCAGAGGAAGGATGGCAGCCTCATCTCTGCTCACCCACGACACGATTAGCCTAGCTTAGCACGAAGATGCTCCAAAAGAAGGAAAGACATGTCAGGATAAAATTTTACATTTTTCACCCACAAAGATTCAGTTTAATGTGACCTGAGCTTCATCTGAGGAGGGAGCAGAAGTCCACAACAAGCTAACAACGCTCAGCAGTCAGGTGAGCAGACAGCAAACACGGAGCAACAAGCTTATGGAAGCAATCGTGAGCCTGTGAAACGGCGTTCACAAATAATTTCTCAGCCTGCCGTTGGATGTCACCTTTTATGCGTCTGAACGTGTGAATTTGAGGGAAAAAAACGGGCTGTGAATGTGTGATAAAGTTTTGCAGCTGCTGACACGCACAGGTGTAATTTGCACCTGTACAAAAAGTTTGGTTTCCCATGTTGACTCCAGAACGAAGCCGTTAGAAACCTCTGTGCTGTGATTGGACAGTTTGGCTTCATTTGATTGGATGGTCAGTGGGCAACAGGCTAGCTGGCTTGTCGGCTCAGGTGTAAAAACAGGATGGAAACTCATACTCGTATTTGTATACAAACTGTACACACTGTACACAAACTACTCGTAGCTTGTGTACTTCAGGGTCACATACACAGGTGGGACATTTGAGTTGTCCGTCTCAGACTTTGTCAAACCTCACTGAACAAAATGTTTCTGCAGCTGCAAAAACTTTTTTTTTTCACATGTGCAAATTACACCTGTACAGTTTTCACACATGCATCAAATATTTCTACAGCTGCGAAAATTTATCACACATTCACAGCCCCCCCCCCCCCCCCCAAACTGACACGTTCAGATACGTGCACACAACCCAGAAAGCAAAAATCCATTGAATCAACATTGAGATATGGTCATGGCTTAAAATTGAATCAACATTGATGTCAGACATTGAAAGTAACATTGAAAGCACTCGTTATGATCAACATTGAAATAATGTTGAATTTTCAATCAGTCTAAACATTGATTCAGTATTTATTCAACTACATCATTTTCAACATTGAAACAATGTAGAATTGTCAATTAATCTGAACATAGAATCAATATTGATTCATTTATAAATGCATTGAAATTACATTGATTCTACATTGCAACAATGTTATTAATTAAAGGACCATTACAGCACTTTTCAGCCTTCATCTGTAGGTTTTAAATATGCTTCATGCAAGGCAAATTGCATGAAGCGTACGCGATTTGAAGCATCATTTTGCTGGGCGACGCGATGGACGCGATGCGCGGCGCGATGGACGCGTTGGCCGCGAAAATCGCTCTCATCGCGTCGCCCCATCGCGTTATTGCTTCATCGCTCGAGTTGAAATCATTGAACTTTTGCGGCGGATTCGCGTGAAGACGCGCCGCGACAGCCTATCAGTGTTGAGATCGTCATCGACGTGCTGACGTACGGACGTGGTCGACGAGAGAATGAAATGGCGGAAGAAATGTTGTTGTTGGGCGGGCTTGTCGCGCGACGCGATGACGCCGCAAGGGGTTCTTGTACCAGCGTCAAAACTGGAGCGTCTGGCGCGACGCGATTTCATTTGGAGCACGATTAAATAATTTTCATCGCGTTTGGTGGGAACGTAGCGTTAGCCTGGCAGGGGGCAAGTAAAGCCTGGTGGCCCGCCAGGCTTATAATAGACTGGTGGAAACCCTGAACCCTCAGTGTAGCCTCTGCACACGGACACACTAGCGTTAGCTAGCGTCATCTAGAATGCTAGCGCTAGCTAATGCTAACGACGCTAATAAGCTACAACCTCACGGTAATAATTCACAAAGTTGACATGCTGGTGAAAATACATTGTGTTCTCATTAGGACTTACCAGTTTGTCTTCTTTTGTCACTCGAAGGTAATAAAAGCTGCTAAAAGCTGCCAACCGCTGCCAACTGTTGACTGGTTTGAACTGGTTTGGTCTCAGGAGAGAGCAAGTCTCGTGGGCGGGGGCACAGGTGCACAGCCACAGCATGCCATACATTGAAACCATGTCTATTTAATGTTGACATTTCAACATTGAAAACCCAGCATCTATACAATGCTGATTCAACAACATTTTTTCAAATGTTGAAATGGTAGCTCTAATTAAACATTGAATAAACATAGATTTTTCAACTTCAACCAAAAATAACCAATTTCACCAAAATTCAACGTTGAATCACTGTATTTTGCTATCTGGGAATTCTTCACATGCACACAAAAGCTGATAAACAACCGCAGGCTGAGAACTTATTTGTGAACGCCGTTTCACAAGCTCGGAATATTAATGACCCTTATTTGCTTCCATACAGGTTCGTCCCATCGGCCGTGTTTCTGTCCAGCATTCACTCTCCTTGTACCTCATATTTAGCCTCCACCAGCTCCTGAGGGAGACGCTGGCTCTTTAACCTTCATCACATTGTGAGCATGCGGCGTTATCAGTGCTGAATGATGCTAAAACAAAGTCCGAGTTGAAACTAAATGAAACGATCCTTTAATTATCTTCTGGTTATTGTATTAATGTCGCTCCCTGCTGCTCTTCAGGCGGCTGCTGTTGGTTTTACGGCTGGCTGCCTGTACAGCTGCCGATCCTGAATTTAAGCTTCTTGTAGAGTGAGAGTGTCGGTTAAAGCCCCCAGACTGTAAAATGAAAATGTAACGGCCATTCGGAGCTCCAACCTCACACACTCGCAGTGTAACCTGAACCACGCTGAATATGAATGAGGCCTCCTCCTGCCCTCATTCTGCACACTGGCGTTAACAGGTGTGCAGCGTCTCGGCGCCGCAGGGAAGCCGCTCGCCACGGCGCTGTGTCGTGGACAGGAAGTGACAGAGGAAACAGATCTGTGAAGGAGAGGTGACAAAAGACACACAGCAAATGGAAAGTGTTCGCAGCGGGATTATGATGAAGACATCACCTTCACGTAATCTTCTGTCCTTCTATATATCTATCTATATCTTTTTCTGTTTCTCCTTCATCCCTTTTGTTCCTCACTTCCTTCACCAAATTCACTTTTCTCCCTGGTTCCTCCTTTCCTTCCTTGTCGTCTCCTTCCCTGCTGCCACCTTTCCATCTTTGGCCTATTTTGTCCATTCCTGCTTCCTCTTTTCCATTTCTGCCTCCTCATTTTAGGCCCTTGCTTCTCTTTTTCTACCCTACCCTCACCTTTCCTTCACCTCTCTTCTCATCCTTGTATCCTCACTTCCTCTTCCTCACCATCCTTTTTTTCTTTGCACCCCAACTTCTTTTTTGTTTCCTGTACCACGTCATTTTCCTTTCCTGTATTGTTTCTTTTCCTTTCCTTTCACACCTTCCTCTTTTCCTTCCCTTCTCTTCTCCCTCCTCCTTTCCTTCCCTACTCTGCCCTTTCCTTCACTAACGCCTCTGCTCTGTCTCTTTCCTGTTTCCTCTTTTCCTTCAGTATTGCCTAGTTCCTCATCTCTGTCTCCTCCACCTTTGATTCTCATGCTATTCCTCATCCTCTCTATACCCGCTTTGTTTCTTTTTTCTTCCTTACTGCCACCTTTCCTTCATCTTCTCCTTCACTATCTTCTGCTTGTCCTCCTTGGTGCCTCATTTCCTTCTCTCACTCCATTTTCATTGTAGCTCTCTATCCCTTTCTTATCTACCATGCTTTGTCCTTCACTTGTCTGCTGCCTCCTTTCCTTTCCTGCCTCCCGTTTCCTCTCCTCCCTTCACCTTCCCTTCATTGATGCCTCCTTCCCTACCTCCCCCGTTACCTTCTCAGTTTCACTCCTCGTTCCTTTTGTCCAAGCTCACCTCCTTCCCTACAATCACCCTTCCTTCCTGAATGCCTTCCTTTCTTCCTTAACATATTTCCTTCTCTGTCTCTCTGGCCTCTCGTTAAGCACTCACTTGTGTCTCCTTCACATTCCTCCTTTCCTTTCCTTGCTTTTTGCTCTGGTAGGAGATGAGAGGTAGTGAAGGAGGAAAGGAAACCAGCAGGAGGAAGAACAAAAAGGGGAACCCTCCCATTTCTGTCCGCCGGGAATCCCAGGGAGTGCGCTCGACCCAGACCTCTGCTGGTTGAGACGCTCTGGTTTTCCAAAGGCACAGAGCCTCCTCTCAATGGGGACCGGGGCGACCCTGCAGAGGTCGCAATGGGTGATGAGCAAAGGGGCTGAAAAATGGGCTCCTGTCTGGGCAGCAGAGGAGAAAACACACACACACACACACACACACACACACACACACACACACACACACCGGCATATGAAATATTATCAGTTCTGTTGATTGAGCTTATTTGGGTCTCCTCGTATTTCTGCAACGTCAGCTGTTCCTGTTCGGAGGGGGATTTGATGACGGGTAATAAACTGCACCTGCTAAATAAAGCTGCACCCCCCCACTCCCCTAATGGCAGGGCAGTACATCTTACCATGCTTACCTCAAGGCTTTATGAACTGGACAGCTTTGCTAATTTAGCATACTTTTAAAGGTCGTGGGCTAATTTCAGAGGGCGGCGCTCTGCTCTGACGTCCGATCGACCTTGATGATGTGATTCTCTTCTTCTTCAGCTGCTGCACACATGCCCCGTTCACAGGATATTCAATACCTGATAAGCACCATTAACCACTCTTTTAATGAATAGCACGTCATTAATGCAACACTGTCAGGTAGAGTGCTAATTGGGACTTAAAATGAAGCAACGCGTCATATAATAGGTTGACACTGGTTATTAACTTCCTATAATAATAACAAAGCTCCAAAATGTGGCTGGGTGTAAATAAATTGAGGAAAAACGACAGTAGACACAGCAGACTGCACATAATACCTGCTCATAATGAGCAACATGGATTAAACTGACAGTGAAATGGAAAATGGCTTTGGTTTTTTGGCAACTTCTCTGTGTAATAATATACTTGTGCTTAAATTTTATTTTTGTTTGACCTTTATTCAAAGAGGAAGCCCCCCTGAAATTAAAAATATGTATTTTCCAGAACAGTTCTGGAGCTGTAAACAGATGCAAACATCATCGCGACAATAACATTTATTTTAAAAAACAAAGGAAAACCAGAGCTGTGAAAACTGATGGCAAACACCTTTATATTAAAGGTGTAATATGTAAAAATGGGCAACGTCACTTCAAACAGATAAGGGGCAGCATTTCGCCAAAGCAACCGCTAAGTGCTGAAGCTACTAGCTAGTTAGCTCAGCTAGCCATGCAGCTATATAAGCCCGACAGAGCTCGGAGTGCCGGCGTTCAGTCAGTACAGGACCGGGCGCCTTCCAGCAGCTTGTTATTCGGTGAGTCTAAATTAGATAAAAAATGGATTCGGATCTACAACAAAACTTCGATGCAGTTCAAATCTCGTCATTCACATCTGCAACAAGTCTGTTTCCGACTGTGTGCGAGGAGGAAGTTGAATGAAGCCTTCAGTGTCTAAAGTGAGCTGCCCAGACCTCTTCATCTCTGCTGCAGGCTACAGGCTCCGGGCTACGTCAACCGCCACTAGCGTAACACACCTGAATCTCTGACTGAGCTGTCAGTTGCATTGTGGGTAAAGTAAGCTCCAGGTTTTGATGAGGAAGAACAATGTGTAGAATAAAAACACTGATATTTCTGGTTGTGCTGCATCAGTTTTGATGCACCACATCATCTTTGTTAATACATCCACCTCTTCACACAACAGCATTAAACAAACAACAACAACATGCGTTCTTACCAGCAGCGTGATGGAAACAGAGTGAAGGTCAGGAGATCACTGTAAACTCTTCCCTGGGGAGCAGCTGAACACCACCTCCCTGATTTAAATTGCTGATGTTCAATCAGAGCCCAGTCGTTAACGGGAAATAATGCAGACTTCTCAGCCAATCAGAATGAAGCGTCATCTGTCTCCGCGGTGTGAGCGCCTGTATTGGCAGGTGCCTGTCCATTGAACAGACAGATCCAGAGACCCAGCTGGAGCCGAGTCTTCGTCCACAGATGGCTCACAGGCTTGTGCTGCTGCCTGCAGTCGAGGAGGAGGGTGAAGTTTACTGATTAGTCCTGTTAATCTGCTGTAAGCACAATGTAAACTTGCTGATGGTGACCTCAGCAACAGCGCTGCTGCTTGTGATGCATTTATGCTCTGATCCGGTCCCAGCGGGGGGAGGTGGAGGGAGGGATGGGGGGGGGGGGGTGACACACCACATGTGGACAAACAGACATAAAGGGGGATTCTGCAGCTCTCAGCTCCCCGCTGACCTGCAGACCTTGATCAACGCTCGGGGCGATTCATAACAGCACGCAGGCAGGTCATTACATGAGGGATATAACTGATGACAACAAACAAACAAATCAACGGCAGAGGTCAACAGGAGGCTCTCCACCTCAGCGTGCACTGAGGTCAAAGGTCAGAGGATATGGATACCCCTTTGCTTTCGGCTTGTAAACTCAGCGAGCTTCACTTTCAGGTCACTTCATGTCACAATTCTGCTCCTAATTCCCTTCAAAATAAAACCTGTCTCTAAATATGCCCTCCAATATTCTGTTTACATCAGCGTCGACCTCCGTCCACCAGTCATAATACAGACTGCAGCGCATACAGTCTGTGCAGCGCAAAGACGCGACACAATTAGCTCTCTGCTACTCACAGCGTGCATTACAATGTATCACGCTGAAGGAGAAGAATAAAGAATGATCAAGAAGAATTTAGGGGGTCATTCCTGTGTTCCCCAGATTTATATGGCACATAATGAGATCCTGAAAAAGATGTTTGGGTTAGGAATCAAATAAAATGATAATAATTGGTTTTGTTTTGTTTATACTGTACGGCTGCTTTGAAGCTTTGTCCTGATACGTATATAAAAAAACCTGGATAATACACACCGGCGAACACACTGCAGGACGCTGTAAACGCTGATACGCTCCTGAATTGAGGAGAAAAAGTGGAGCAAAACCCAAATAAAATAAAAGCGTTGAGACAGCTGCTGTGCTAAAGCTTTGTCCACATTATCAGGGGAAACCTGCGTTTGTAGCGCCTCCTCGTTCATCGGGCATGTGGCCTGTTTGATGGTCCTGTGCCGCGTGGAGCCGTGCTGTGCTAAACTGCTGAACACAGCCAATGAATGAAGGCCACGGCGATTTGAAACCACACGAACGTTTGTTGGGCAAAACAGAAATAGACTCAAAATGTTCTTCCAGCCTCTGCGGTGGTCAAACTGTTAGCATCGCTGCAGCGTGTCGCTCGTGAGAGGGTATAAAACGTGCACTTGAACGAAGCTTTCGCAGGTAACATTTACCAACATGTTGGTGGCCGCAGACCTCCAGATCCTCCAAGAAGTGAGCAAAGCAACACGTGACGCACCAGAACCTCCACGATGTGAACACGCCATTGTACCAGTTCAGACATGAATATGTAACCGATTACCAGGCTGTGAAACATGAGCTATTAATAATTAATAGTGCAGAATGAATGAGCCGTTTGAACTACAAAGTCCGCTGTGTATTTCTGAGCAACATCAATCAAAATGTTCAGATTCAGATCCGCAGGAAACTTGATTACTCACCTGCTGCAACGAGGACCAATCAGTCGTCTGGAGTTCATCAGAAAATTACACTTTATTACAACATTCATTTCAATATTTAAATAAGGAAGTGGCATATTTTCATCAGCGCAGAAACTGGTATTACTGGGCAACACAGTGGAAACAAGGACGTCGAACAGTGGTGACGTCAATCAGATTACTGATTATTGACAATAAATCCATTTAAGGTGTTTCTGAAGTTGTCCCGTTTTGTTTTTAACAGAATCAGATCGAGCCTGTCAGCATGCTATCCTGTTCCTCGCTGTGTACACACCATAATGAACACCCAGAGGAACACACACGCACACACACACACACACACACACACACACACACGCAGCCGCTGTAATAAAGTGAGCCTCGTGCCCTTTAGGAGCTGCCACAGCGATCACACAGCGAGCGTTTGGTGGAACGAGGCCTCGTCTCTTCCTGCTGTCTGATGATTCTCATTTACCTTCAGTGAGGCTTCGTTAGTCGACCGCTGTTCGCTCTGGGCTCGGCTCGTACGCCCAGGCTGTGCAGTATATAGCCCGCACCTGTCAGAGGACTCCAGTGGTTAAGGTTACAGCGAGGAGGGCCTGGACTGTAAGTGAGACATAAGGCTTGTTTCACACCTCCTCCGCCTTTCATTTTCTTTATTCTCACTTATTAGGACACTCCAGCAGTCGGCATGTGGGCCGACAAGTCACTTCCACTTCCTGCAGGGAAATCGTGAGCTGGTGGGAAGCAAACCTGATTACCCTGATGGGATTACTGCACTCCGACGCACTGAAGACTAACATGGAGGGAAAAGAGGTTTTCCTGCACCTTTCTTTATTAGCAATGGTTCTAAATTCAATGTGTCATGTTTTAAAGTACAAGAAAGTAGCTGTTTCTCAAATGAGCATCTGCATACACCCCACACACGCACTGGAAAGCTCAGTCTCAGCAGCAAATTCCAGCAAAAAATGACGATTTGTGGCGGCAAACAGTCCGTTCAAGAGCTGCAGCGACTGTCAGTCCACGGTGTCTGCACGCCTGCAGGCTGCAGTTCATTAGAGCCACAGTGTCAAAGCAAATGAACAGTAAACTGAGCGTTTAGCTGGTATTAGACACACCTGCATATTAACATGTGATCTGGATCTTTGATGGATGGAGGAAAAGGCATTCAGGTGTACGGAGGGCGACACTTGCCTCCATGTTTCCCACATCGCTTCCCTTCACCTGGACAAATCTGCCAGCTCACTGACACCTGTGTCCATACAGAGCTCTGATCACAGCGGGGATCAAACTGAGACACTATTACTGCTGTGTGCAGACGCAGAGGCCGATGATCATACACCTTGTGATTGACAGATCCAATCAGGAGAGAGGAGTAGCTGTGCATATCCTCCCTGGCTCCGCCCTCTTGTCCAAATATGGTCACTTCTGCTAAAAAACAAGATGCCAAACTCGAGCCTTGCAAACGGTGGGTGACGTCTCGGTGGGTTCACACCTGACCTCGTTATAATTATCAGGTGGATATTGGGTCTAAAAGCGTCACCAGCAGTCGAAAAAAACTGCATATCCTGATGTTCAGTTTGCCCACAGAGTGATGGCAAAAAATAAAACTGCAGTCATTGTGCTACTTTGTCCATCAGACTTCTTTTCAGCAACGTGGAATAGTTCCCAGATCCCAGCAATTACGCCGATGAGCACAGTTTTATTATAACACTGATTCTCAAACAGTTGGGATGCTGTCTCAAACATAAAGAAGACAGAACGTGTAATTTCCAAATCCTTTCTGACGTCTACTCGAGTGAAAACAGCACAAAGACAAAGACCAGTGCCGTCACGTTCAGGTCAGCCTCTCTCACATGTGTGCAGATGTTCAGGAAACATGTCGGAGCCTCCGTCGGCTGTGGTGGAGCTGCAGCTGGAGACCTGCAGGGCGAAGCTTCAAGTGCTTCATCATCAGATGCGATCAATAAGTCAATCTAACAAATATCAATTTGCCCGTGTGTGTAATTTCAGTGAATGTAAAGATTAAACATTCAGTGTGTGGAATGGTTTCGCTCGGCCCCTCAGGCTGCTGCCCCCTAACACCTGCCACATCTGCATTTTCATAGATCTGAAAGATTATTAAAACCACCATCGCCTGACCTCCTGACACGCTCACTCCTGCAGCTGCTTAATGCAAAACACTTCTGCCTCTGGATGTTTAACTCCATAAACACATTGCACTGCAAAACACATCCACCTCGAGCAAGGATGTAGCTTCTTTTTCAGCTCAGGAGGAGACATCTCCGGGGAGCCGAACAAGTCAAATATAATCCTCACCAAGCGGAGCAGTGTGTTCTGCAGAGGATACTACACCTGTGAAATATACTGCAGATGAGTAACCTCGAGGTAACCCTAATATTTGTTAATGTACTGAACCTGAACCTGAACCTGTCTCTTCACCTGCTCCGGTCTTTTCTACCTGTGCTGAACCACAGTCAGCTCAGACACCTGAATCCTCATCACATCACCTGTAACATTTGCATCTATAAAATGAGATTTTGACAGCCTACACATCACTGATGCTGCTCTTTCTGGAGCCACTGGTGGAATTTTAGGACAATATTAACTGCATGAAATCTCTGTCTAAATACTGGCCTGCTGGACGGCTGCAGTGCTAGCATGCTAACATTTAGCATTTGATTTTTGGCATGTTTGTTTTCAGTGCCGCCGTATTTTAGCATTGATGTCAGAGTAAAGCTAAAGCTGACAGCGAAGTGTGTACTGAAGCGTTGGTGCTCAATAAAAAGTCAGAAGATAACAGCGTGAAGACATCTCACTTTGGATGACGCACTGTCAGTTAGCACGTCTCTGCGTCGTCTTTCCAGCGCAGAGCAACATGATTTAACATCGCCTGAGCGTCATTTGCAGAGCTCCTCTGAAAGGGTCACCGTATATTCAAAACAAGCAGTTCTTTGATTTCATTCGGGCGTCCGCTTGTCTGTGAATAATAGAGTTAGAGTAAGACGCTGACATGTTTTTGCAGTGCATCGCTCCAAACGTCTCTGCAGCTGATATTTTCTGCTGTTAAAACACGCTGAATGTTTTTCCGACCTTTTGATACGTGTGGTTATTACTCATTAGAGTGAAATGTTATTTTCTGATTCACAAACAGCAGCTGCCTCCCTTCATACTGATCAATTTGCTGGTAAAAACCTTTTCATATCCCTGTTGTGTTATTAATATTTCTGTGCATACAAATGAAACAGGTCAAAGCAGCAGGAGAAAACACAGAGATATTTCCCTTTCATCCACCTCCTCATATGCACAGACAACGTGGATTAAATGAACAATATTGAATCTGGATCGGGTGTTTAATCCTCTGAGTGATGATGGGAGTTTGTTTCCTGATGACGGTGGGTCTGAGGACGCAGGTCTAACATCCCCGGGGAAATTACAGCCTATCTGTATGCATGCTGTCAGGGCCACCGTACACAAAGGTACAAATCCCTGTCCAGTGAAAACCCTGTACGTCCAGGTATGTCCAATAATCGTCCAATAAAAGAGCTGGAGCTGCAGAGGTCTGCTCTGTCGGACTATAAACTGCTCCACAAAAGAAGCCAGCTAGCTTTAATGTGACTGGTTAGCACCTGTATTTTACCTGCTATCTTGTTAGCCGCAGTAGCTACAGGCCTGCGACGCCTGGCTCATGAAACCCTTTTGGACCCAAGAAGCATTGTCAGCTAACGTGCTGGAAGAAAAAGTACTCCGACCTTTTGCTTCAGTAAAAATACTACTAACGCAGCGTAGGAGAAAGTCCTGGGTTCCAACTTGTACTTAATAAAAGTAGAAACGCATTAGCATCCATATATACTCAAAGTACTAACAGTTACAGCAGCCATTATGCAGGATGGCCCATTTCAGAATAACACACACCCCTGAATTATTGATGCATTAATATGCTCATCATTTTAATGTTGTAGTTGGAGTCTACAGTATGTTTTACTGTATGAAGCCGACTGCTCGGGTCAATAAAGTCTTATTTTTGTCCATAATGAAGATAATTAATATTTAGTTCTCATTGTATTTTGTGTCATTAATGTAAATCTGTACAGTCAAAAGTACAACATTTCCTCAAGAAACAAGTACCTCAAGATTGTACTTGAGTTGAAGCCACAGCTCGAGATCAGACGGATGGGTTGAATTTGTTCCAGAGGATGAATCCAAATGATGCGACTTTACATCATTAGCTAGTTTTTATTGTGCCGCTTATTAGCACTTCATAGAAAGTGATGTCAGACGCTGTAGAGCTCAGTTTGTTAGCGCTTCTTCAGCTTCACAAAGAGAGAAATATTTTTCTTTTTTCTCCTGATGGAAATGTTTTTTTAAATGCTAAATGTTAGCATTTTAGCATTTACGCTAACATGCTAAGCATCGCATCAATCAGACAGTCTGACGTTAGCATGTTGAAAGGCCGTCCGACAACTCCCACATTAACCTGAGTTTAATTTTTGGCAGCTGACTCGAACGCTGGAGCATCATGGAAATCAAGATAAACAGTCTTTGCAATGTCACAATAAATCACCAAAAAGAAAAAAATAAGTCAGCCACAGGTTGACAGTGATGGATGAGTTATCTAAGTTTCTGGTTATGGAGGCAAACTGAGGCCAATGCCTGCTGGAAGGAAGGAAAATCAATCCACAAACTGAGGGTGTCGTTTGGCGATCTGCACCCGAGTCTGATCTCATAATTTGGGCTACCTCCAGATTTCAGAGGTGGAGTTAAAAACATCCTGTTAGTGTCAATATCATCACGCATTTCCAAAGAGCATCTGAACACAACCCTGCACAAGTGCTGCCTGAATAACAGATTTCCTGCTCCTCCTCCTCCAGAGAGCATTTTGAAAAGAGAAAGAAAAGAAAGAGCTGAGGATGTCACACCAAAATAATCTAATCCTTTAAGCATGGGAGGGATGTTGTGGCACGATGAAGAAAAGAAATAAACAGCTGAGAATATCTTTTTTCTGCTGAATGATGACAACCGCCAGCACAACAACATCGCCTCAGGCCACAACAATCAGCAAAAATAAAAGAGAGAGAGAGACTCTCCAAATGAAAGACAGACGCAGAGGAAGACGGAGTGGGAATGAAATGGAAACAGAGCGACAAATAGGAAGAGAGAGATAACAGGGGAAAAATTAACAGGACAGTGATGTAAAGTGAAGTCTGGAGGCCGACACCTGTCACTGCCATTTAAACCTTTTTACTAAACCTTATCAGGACGAGTCGGGAAATGAGACATCCAGCGATTCCCCCGCTTCGTCCCTGTCAGACCACCATGACCAGGACGCCGTCAAGGCGACAGCGACGGCCCGCCATGAATAAAACATCAGCGCTGCCGCCGTTGAAAAGCAGAGGAGCTGTGAGCCGGTGGAGATGTCGCAGGTGTGGTTACGTGTCATTCAGGTGACAGACGGAGAGCTTCTCCAAACTTTGTTTGCTTTGGAACATTTTGAGGGAAGAACAAGAACATTGGCTGTGGGTTTAGACCAAAGCTTCATGGTCCTGAATGTGAATGCGTGATGTCTTAATGGCAGCATAAATAATCTGATTGTAATTAAGAGCTCCAATAGTGTCTGTGCCTCGTTCATTAATCCAAATACACGATTAATGGCAAAGTGCTGCTAATGTATGTGTGTTCTGCAGTCCAGCTGCAGTTTATCTGGTGCAGAACAACATCTTTCTGCATGAAAGTGGAACCAACAAATAAGAAAACAGAGCCCGGCCTCATTCTTCACACCTCTGTGTCTCATGCACACAAAGAAGGCTACACTTTAGCATCAGTATGAGACGCATCAGGCTTTCAGCTCACTCCAGTCCCAACCCTTTTTTAACATGTAATGTCTGGTGTGTGAGATGGCGGAGGTCAGTTTATCATGATCATTTGTTGTTTGTGGGATATTTGTGCCGACAGTGTTTGCAAACTGAAATGTTCACAGGAAACAGTAAGCAAGTCACATACTGTTATACTGCATGCGAAAGTATCTCACATGCTATTTAAAATACTCAATAATATGTTACTGTGGAAGAGAGGCGTGACAAACAGCCTCTGCGTTTGATGACCTGGGACGAGAAGCAGCTATACATCGGAAATTCAACATAAAAGGTCTTAAAACTAAATAACCCATCCATCCATTGTCTACACCTGACTATCCCTTTCCGGGGTTATGGGGGCTGGAGCCTATCCCACCTTTCAACGGGCGAGAGGCGGGGTACACCCTGAACCGGTCGGCAGCTGATTGCAGGGCTAAAACTAAATAATTTGTATTTTAATTCAGAGCAGTGAAGAGTTAAATGAGTCGTTTGCTTTTCTGGGATTTTGTACTTCTTTGCTTTCTTTGTCAGATGATGATGATGAGAAGAGTTGGAGCCAGGAGTCAGCACGACTTTAAAATGCTAAATGTTAGCATGCTACCGTTCCATTCTGTGTGTGCTGACATGCTAACATGCTAGACGTTATCATCCAGCACAACGAGGATGATGATGACATGAGCTGTGACACTAAAAATATTTCTACAAGATGTCTTATTTACACAATCTGAGGTTTTGTTTGCACACAAACAACATACAACAACAGTTTGTGGTTATAACCTTCTTGACTACCAGGAAAAAAAAAAAATTGCTCAATCACATTATTTTTTTTTTTAATTACCCAATATTTGTAGGGTAATTAAAATACTGAAAACATTTTTTTTTTTAAGATTTTTTTTCTCTGTGCAAGAAAAATAAAAAAATGAAAAAGATCAAAAAGATTTTTTAGGACATTTTTAAACACTTAAATATTAAATGCTAAAATACAGTAAAATAATTCAGACAGTGTTTTAATGTGTTGTTAAGAAACAACATTTCAAGCCAAAATTTGTTCAATAAACAGCATTTTGCTCTTTCTTTTCACGTAAATTGTGTTTGCGCTGATGGACGCCATTTTCCTTAATGAGGAAGAGAAAGGTACCAAAGCCCCACCCCTTCACATGTGGTATCGTTAAAAAGCCCTAAATGTCCTCTGTAGACAGCAAAAGGAGTTCATTCAGTAGTATGCAGTGGTTGGGAGACATTCAGGTTTAAAATGTCCTCCCTAGAGGACAATTTTGAACGCCTGGTGGTCAGGAGGATATGGACGTCTCATACTGAGGCTGCTGCTTGATGAACAAAGGTGCATCCATCGTGCAGCTGCAGCGATGGCTGCAAGATGATTACATGTTTTTATTATGATGCAGCAAAAAAAACAATAGGCAGTTACTGATTACTAATCCAATGATCTCATGTGGTGACGAGGAACCTGAACGATTGATAAACATTAAGATTTAAAGATTTCTTTTCAAAGCCAGTTTTACTTCAATGAGATTCATTTCGACGATGATTTCATCTCCAGTGTGCATACTGGAGTAAAAACCTTGGAAAGTCAAAATCAGTATCATTTGAGGCACCCACACACACCCACACACACACACGCACACACGCACACACACACACACACCCACACACACACAGCGATCTCAGTGCCCATCAGATGAAGGCTGCGACAGTTTTTGACAATTCTAACAAAAATTATTCATTTATCTGCTTCACATCTCGCTGATGCAACCTGGAGAAAGACGAGTTCAAAGGATGTTGTCAGAATGACAAAAAAAGAGAAAAAAAGGGCTGAAACTGAGAGGAATTATTCAGCGTTGGAGGACGTCACACTACTGAAAACCAAGACAACAAACCAGCCGGCTTTATTTCACAATCTCTACTGTCAACATCGTTTATCACATTCAGCCGCTTCAAACGTGCAGAAGTCGTGTCCACGAATTCATCTGTGGTGAAGCAGCGCGAACAGGCCGATAGCAGGAGATCCACAGCAGCACAAACATGACGTATGTAACATGATGATGGACTGTTTTCACATGGAGGACTCACTCTGGGCTGAAAATGAAGAAAAGGAAATGATCAGCAGATGAATCCAGAATAAAATAATCTTTAGCTGCAGCCCTACAGAAAGTAGTGTAACACTGCTTCCATCTCTGCAGAGTGACTTCAGATTGGTCAGATCAGGACCAATCATCGTTAGTCGACACCAGAATCTTCCTGGGGAACTTTTTCTCGTTATAAACAAGTGAATATGACAAGACTGAGGACATTATTGCTCATGAGGTTATGCCTGGAAATGTGATCCCGCTATCGTTCATGGACATACTGCATGAATTTCTGAGGACATGCACACCCAATGCTCTGGAGAGAGCAGAATATGCAGGGTAGCCATCAACATGGTCATGTGAATGCATAATTTAAAGCAAGTAAATCATCACTGTAAATGTAAATAAGCAGTCAGTGAATAAAAAAAGTCCATAACTGCATAATAAGACGCATTAATCAGGTGACTCAATTCTACCCACATGCGATGTGTAGGAATTATCTTGGAGAGCAGCTCCCATGTGTTTATATGAGTCAGCTGACGGCACGGCAGACTCACTTTTACCTTTGATAGCATCCAGCAGGGAGGCAGAGGAGGAACGCTGGGAGGAGGCGCCATGCATGAAGGTCTGTGACTGTCTGTGAGCCGGCGAGCTGTCGCCATGACGCTCCAAAATTTCACTTTCAGCCTCTTTCTCACAACAGACATTTAGACATGTCGCAGCAGAAAAAGCACAGGTGTATCTAATAACATTAACGATGGCTGCGTTCCATTTAGATGAGCCAGTTCCAGCGTTTGGCTTTTGCTGGCTCACTGGAAAGGATCCCTGGGACATTTAAAGGAACCGAGCCATCGCTGATATTAATTACTCCACCTGTGCTTATTGTGAGTTAAAATGTCTGCTGTGAAAAATTGATATATGTGCACGATTAGGGGCGCAGGACCCTCTTTAACCACACAAACGGACTGATACTCGCCAGCCCAGAGGGGGCGCTGTTTCACTGAAATGAAGAAATTCAAGGAAAGTCAAGGAAGACAAGTGTTAAGAGACAAAGAAACAGATTTTGGACCTTTTCATAATAATAATAATAATAATAATAATATAAATAATAATAACAGCCTTGGGTAGAGTATAACTGCACAACTGGCCAGTTCAAATCCACGAGGATCTGTTTCATGTGTCATCTCTGCCGCTCTGCTGTCAGTGCCGCACTCATAAAGGCAAAAATACCAAAGAATAATATCATGAAAAAGAAGAAATATATTTGACCAGACAACAGCACGTCCATCCACGACAGAATCGTCGAAAATAGATAGAGATAAAAGCAGCGAGGTTAAATAAGCCTCGAGCACAGGTTGTGCAGAATGAATCTGTCAATCAAACAAACAAATAATTGCATTGTTTGCTGAAATGTGTGTATGTTGTTTCTTCCTCTGTTGCCAGTTTCAGTTGTTCTCACAACATCTGGCGTCGCTGCTGCTGCTGCTGCTGCATTATTCGTCTGTCAGAGATTCATCATTTTCAGTGGGAGCTGAAGAGCTTTGTTTTGGAGGCCGAGAGATGAAGCACATCAGTGTTAGAGGGACGAGCTGCCGCTCTGTCGCTTCTGCCTCGGACGCGTGCAGCTGCTGCGTTTGCACTTCTTCTGCGTTTAAGAGAGTTTCACAGAGGCACATTTTCTCGGTCACAAGAGAACGAAGAGCTTGTGCGTGTCGTTTGAAACTCCTCTTAATCTGCCCTCAGAGGCATTTCCACAACAAATTAGACGCCACGTTTCATGTTTTAATTACAGTTTGCCCTTCAGATCAGGACTCAGTTTAGCAGTCCTGCTGGATTTCACGCTGTCCAATAATAATTCCTCTCACTTTCTGTCACACACACATTTTTCTCTCCCCGCTGGCAGCAGGGCCGGAGCAGTGAAGTGGGTCTTTCTGTCAGTCCGACTCGGTCCAGAATGAGACGTCTCAACGACTACAGGCTGCATTTTGATGACGCTTGCTGTGTAAATTCACGATCCCCAGAGGATGAAATCTGAAGGTTTTCATGACCTCTTGTGCACGTTTCACACATTTAGCTCCGGTGCTAGAAAGACTGAGAAAAGCACATTAATGCATTAACTGTAATGAACACTGCAGCCTCTAGAGGGTGCCAAAATGAGTTCAGCACAGAAAGTGGATCAATCCGCTGCAGAAAATAGTCCTCAAATGCACCATTATTTTTTTTATTTTTTAAGAAACTACATATTTGTGAGGCTTTTTTTTTTTTTTTTAAGATTTGCAGCTGTTGTTGGTTTTGGACTAGAAAAAAATGTAGAATAACACCTCAAGAGTTGATGTGTGTGAATGCATCCAGCTACACCACCCAGTCTCGAGGTGCATCAACCCTAGAAAAGCAGCAGTTTTGTCACATTAGCACATGGATGTATTTCACGAGCTCTGAAAATGAATAAAACTAACTGCTCTAACTGGTCTTGTGTGCAGTTCCAGGAGTCCTGTTAACACTTTCACAGATGCCTCTTTGCAGTCGTGCTTTATGGGGAAAATCTTTCTTGGGCCACAGGAGATTTTTTTAGTTGCAGTTCCACATGTGGCCACTGGGGCAAACTGACAGACGGCTGCATACGTGAGATGATGCCACACAGACTGAGGCTGAAGTGTAACATCTGCATCCTCACCAGTTGTTGATCCACGTAATGTTTACAGGGGAGCAGCGTTGTTTGTGTGTTTCACTGTAGAGCTGGTTTGAGATGTTATTTGTTATGGGACAAGCGACACAGTTTTTAGGCTCTGCTTTGGTGTTTTTATGTGCTTCACTTTTACAGGACAGAAGGATTTCTTCACAAAGAGCAGGACTGAGCTGCTATCGTTACTCTAAATTCTGCTTCTTGATGTGGATTCTGCACACACAGTAACCTGTAACCCCACAAAATAAAATACTCCTTTATTAATCCCACAGCGGGGAGCTTTGCAGTCATAATGTTGAAAGCTAATAGCACACCTGTGGGCATAAAGCCTGGTTACTACAGCAGCCAACGAGCTAGCCAGACATGCTAACATTTGTAGCTTACATTGAGCAGATAAAGACAAAGTTTAAGCTATCCTCAGATGTTTGCTGCTGTGAAAGACACAAAGAAGACGCCACCATTCAAAGCTCCTCTCAGAGCCTCATTCACAACACAGAGAAGTGCCAAGCTCGACAGGCCTGGCGGTGCGTGGTTACAGCCAGTAAGCTCTGATTGGTTCAGAGGAGGGTCAATTACAACTTTTTTAGTCCGTCTAAAGACCTGCAGCAGCAGTGGAAAAAGAGATGAAGGAAAAACAGGGACAGAAATTCTGGAAAGTGTTTTCTGAGGCCGTTATTTAGCAGGTGAACACTCTGGGCACGAACAGTCAGCTAAGACGGTGAGTCATCTCATTGTCGTCCAGTGTTTCAAGTTCCTTTGTGGGAAAAGATGCTGAATTAGTTAAAGCAGGAAACAAAACGAACGCCCTCGCCCTGCAGGCTGCCAGAACATTCCTCCGCTTAGCCTTCGCTTGAGACTCTCAATCAGTTCTGGCACAGAGATGTTGCACATATTGGAGTAGGCTGATTGGCTTTCACATCTTGGCGGTGGAAGAGGAAAAAAAAACGAATGGTTAGTGATTAAATTCACTGGCAGCCTGGGCAACGCAACACAACACAACACACACACTCGTCTGTATTTACATTGTTGGACGGTAATCCTGTTAATGAAAAATGTGCTGGTTTTCACAGCCACTGGCATGGAGAGAGCCAACCCTCTCCTGTGGGAAGGGAGGTGGGATGAGTGTTCCTCCGCCAAAATAAAAGACACATTAATAAGAGAAGAATGTCGCAATCAACTGAAATTATGTTCCGGACACAAAGTGGAGGACGCCGCTCACCTGCTGCTGCACCTGAGCGATGAACCTGTTGTTTGTGAGCAGGTGAAGCACTGATGTCATGAGACGGCGCTGAGATCTGAGAGTGTGTGTTCTCCTGCAGGGATACACCGATCCAACACACTGTTCCAACTGTGGAAGAGGCTCCAAACACACACACACACACACACACACACACACACACACACACACACACACACACACACACACACACACACACGCACACACACACACACACACACACACACACACACACACACACATCGTCCCCCGCAAACAGCACTGCCTCCTTTGGGCTGTGTGCTGCGTTCTGTTGTCTTTAGTCTGCCTGGAAATCTCATTATAAGCTCCACTTGAGTTAAGCTCACTGTGTTTGGGTTTATTGAAAGTTGACTTATATTTTATGCCTGTTTGTTTTGTAAACTGCAGAGCATCACCGACACTGCCTACTTTTTAAATGTAATAGGTAGCAGATTACTAGTAACCCTGTGGAGAGTGTAGGAAGTGATGTAACTGTGTTAATCACTACAGCAAAGTAACTCATGACATTAAACGAATGTTTTCCAACTGGACGAAGTTTAAAAGTCCTCAAAACACAAACATCCCAACAGTGCTCAGCACTGATTACTGTCAGTTCATTTGTCATGAACGGAGATCGCAGCGTTAATATGTCGCCTCCTCGACAGGCACGAGCAGAATGTAGAGCTTAATTACACCTTGAATGCAGATAAACAACATGGTGGGGCGGGAGGGAGTTTCATTTATGTGACTGACTGACTGAGTGTTATGTCACCTGGAGATGTTTCCCCATCCTCTTTATACTGCACAGTACTCTTAGAGCTCTTTTCTGCAGTATATCAGAAATACCTGCATGATCTCCAGTCTGCATCAGACCAGTCTACCTCACCTGCTGTGTCCCACAATGCAGAGCAGAGAAGCTCCAGAGGTGCTGCAGGTCTGACCAGCCGGTTAGTCCAGCTCACAGACCGCTGCCCCACACGGCCGACTGCAGCAGCAACGGCAGAGGGAAGCCGGGAAGAGGAAGACGGCTGTCGTTTTCACACCGCTGCTCGCCTGCCATTATATCACATTTTTGATGTAGAAAATAGAAGTAGAAAAACGGTATTCTCACCTGTGTCGTCTGCCGCTGCTTTGCACAGCGCGCTCGTTCAGCTAAAAGCTTAGGCTTTTCAGCCTGAGACGAACAAGAAGTTCAGACATAAAAGAGAAGAAAAGGCTCAGGATGGACATTTCTATCGAGTACAGACGTTTTCAAGATGATGGTGCAGTACGGGGTCACCATCTATCATCAATTACAAATATTCACAATTCATTACTCCTTCACATAACTTTCATTCCAGATGTTGGAGGAACATCTGAAGGGCAACAAGAGGCTATCTGAGGGGAGTTTTTTCCTCTGATTTATGTCCTTAAAGTTCTGCAGAACAGGCCTCTTTGGATTTTTGTTTGTTTTGCTTTTATATCCTGTTACATGTGAGCCTTGTCCTGTTAAAACCACGTATGTTCACACTGTCAGCTTGTCATGAACTAAGAAAAACGGCCCTGTTTTCGGCTTTGGAGCAGCTGACTCCTCCTGACGTCACCTGGCCTGCAGAAACCTCTCGTCTCCCTCGGAGCTTCTCGGTGTGACTGTGTCTCTGTGATTGTCTGCAGGTGTGCTGGACTCAGGGTGGAGCCTCCAGCTGCATCTCATCACCCCAATCAAGACCTCTACATGTGCTCAGCTCTGCCACCTCCACCCTGCCAGGTCGCGTCTCGTCTATCCGTCAGCGGTGCTGCGATCTCTGAGTCTTCCAGTTCCCCGGCAGACCTCTTGAGACCTAAATGTCCTCAGTCTGGCTCCCATCCCTGCTCTCTACAAACTCCAACAAATAAATACCTTTTAACTGCTTCCCTGACTGTTTCAGAAGCCTTTGACACTCGCTTCATGTTTTTAAATAGTTTGTGCAACCTAAGAATTACATTTCTTTAATTTCTGTTTATTCAAAGTTACCAAATGTGCCTGTCAGATTTTAATACAGTTGAAAGATTGATATGTAAATGGCTGACTGAATTCATTTTTTAAGCCTGAAGAGGTCAAGCTAAGCAGCGTTTCCTCCAGAAAAACAACACAGAGAGAAACAAACACACAACATTTTTCCATTAAGCACATCCTGACATCACAGATTCATATTGAAGCATGCCGGGGGTCCTGACACCCTGGTTGGAAAAATCAATCTAACGTTTAAAACTCGCACTTTTATTATAACTCTAATTATGCCATAATACAAATGCTCAAACCACAACAGCTCCACTTGTGGCTTTGGTTGAGGTAACATAATACACTGAGAACAATTTGGCTGAGATAATCATACTGTAAAATATTTAATATCAGTGCAGCCAAGCTGGGACTCGGAGCAGTGACAAATATCCCTCTCTGAAGTTTCATCAAAATCTGATCAGCAGCATCCAAGATATTGTGTGTGACAGACGGAAGGATGGAGGGATGGACGAGTGCCGACCCTCAGTCCCACTGCGGGGGGCAACAGTGCTACCAACGGCTAATTAATCAAATTATATGACAGATGGTGTAGAGGAACTATTTCCCCCACAGGACGCTTTTAGATGAGCCACCGGCCTCGTGGTGAAGCTGAGCGTCAGCACTTGACTGAAGTCCTTTCATTCTGTCCAATAAGAGAGGGAAGCCTTGGGAGAGAAAAAAAGGCCAGCATTAGTGGAGGATTGGAAGAGAGAAAGAAGAGAAGAATGGTGGAAAAATATTGCTCTTTCCCTTTGGATGTGATATGATCGCAGTCTGGTTATATTGCTTTGTGGAATATTGCTGGAGTGCAGAATTAGATTGGGTCTACCCCTCTGGCTTCCATGATAAGGCCTCAGGAAAAGCAGCTTTGAATCGATCCGACGGACAAAAACGGGACGGCGGAAACATAAACAGATTATGGACCTTTGAAATAGCTTCATTTCCAGGCAGGAGACACACCCACAGCCCCCTCCCTCCTCCTCAAGCTGGGAAGAGGCCACCTTTAGCGGTGCCACCCTCACGACGACGCTTTGTCACGACATGAAATGCATTTATTTGACATATTCGGATTATAACTCACTTACTTGGCTGAGCACATCTTCGGCGGTGACAGATAACCTTGTTGTACATCACCTGAGTCATCTCGCGCACTCGTTTGAAGTGCGTAGGCTCAAAATAAAAGCTCTTATGAAACCCAGACTCCTCCAGGTGGCTTCCCTCCAGGAAGTTAGCAGCGGAAAAATCACTCCTGACACGTTGATGGTGGAGTTTGAGAAGCAAAGCAGAGTTTTGATGTAGCTCAGGTTCAGGTGGTTTACTGAAGAGAACGATGTAATTACACCCCCAAAAACTGTCTGGTTGAGTTTTCAGAAAAGTCATCTGTTCCGTTAAAAATGTGTAAAAATGAAAGAAAAATAAAAAAGCTGAGCAGACGCAGACGCCAAATCCCCAGAAGTTTGCTGTTTGTAATTTGCAGCACGAGTGGAGAGCTGTGAACTCAGATGGGTCCTCCATGTTTAAAAAGAAGACTTCATTTATGGGGGGGGGGTAAAAGGCTGGGTCCAACAGCACACTGGATAATGTGGTCCTAAAATTAGCATTACTAGCATGTTTTACAAAGTTTGCTAATGTGGTCAAGGTGTGTGATGATGTCACTGAGCAACACCTGTCTACCAGGCGGAGAATTGATCCATCCGTCATCCAGAATCTGCTTCAGCAGCTTTAAGGTCACCGTTATTTATTCATGTTGAAATAACACTTCCATGTTTATGGAAATACAAATGCTTTTCTTCTTCTCCTGCGACACGGTCACCTTGTCCATATAAGGACATGTTAAAGAGGAAGTGCCATATATGGTCGTATAAACAGCGTTCTGAGGTGTTTTATCCTCTGAATGAGCCTATTTTGCACAAACAGATGTAGAATAGTTTGGATTTTTCGCTTCATGTGGGGTATTTATGCACTCATACACATAAAGGGGGTCCCTGGCTCCAGCTGGTCCAGCGAGCCCTGGGTCCCGCCTTCCCTCACCTGCCCCACCCAAACTGTCACCAAGTCAGTCAGCTTACCTGGTTGAGAGAAAAAAAAATGGCATTATTCTTCTCTTCCCAGCTTTTTTGCAGTTTACTGCCTTTCAAGGAGGAGGAGGAGGAGGAGGAGGAGGAGGAGGAGGAGGAGGTGGGGGGGTTAAAGCTTAGTACAGAGAAAAAACCTTCCAGATTTATTGTGAGGAAAAGGCAGCAGGACGTCGTCGTCAGAGCTGACAAAACAGATCCAATATTGCAGCCTGCTCCCTCTAATCTTACGAGTGGTCGGGGAGCGAGGTGATACCGCAGATAAAAGTAAATCTACTTGGCAGCGAAGATTTGCTGTCCTCATTTGTTTGTTGTGTGCGAGGCACGAGAGAGTATTAAGAGCTGCAGCTCGCTCTGCTCGGAAATTCTCCCCCAATACCAGAAAAAAACATCTGACAAACTGGGAGATAAATTAGGACTGTGGCCATCGCTGTAATGGCGGGATGATGGCTGAATTGTTTTCCCGGGGCAGAGTCGGCTCTTATTTTCCCGGCAGGAAGCTTCTCTACCTGATTAGCGAGCAGAAAACCTGCTGAACAGAGCGAGCGAGCCGAGTGTGGGCGACAAACAGAACAGAGCTGCTGCTTCCTGCTAAAGGACACACATGTTGTGTAACGACAGCACACCAGAAAAACACCTGATAGTTAACCAGGTTCACACACACACACACACACACACACACACACACACAGAGTCAAAATGTGCTCTAACGAGTTCCCAGGGTTCAGGAGCTTTGTCACATCCAGCAGAGAACCGTCAGTCAGCCCGCTGAGCCCCAAGAGCCTCCACAGCACTGTCAACTGTACCAACATACTGTGATCACTACTGCAGTACTGCAAAGGTACTACGAACAGCGCTCGGCCCATATGGAGGCTGTGATGGACACCCGTCAGACAGCAGACCGTTCGGCTTCTTGTCCTTGTTTTGTCCATCTTCTCTGACGGCAACTACAAAGCTGGACTCAAAGAGTTAACAGCTGAGATCAGGTGATGCGATGACATCACTTTAAGACGTCAGACGGATCAGAAATACGAGCGGCAGACAGACAGGAGACAAACCAACATCTTATTTAGAAGAGGAAACAGTAAAATGACTTTGCTCCATCTTTGCCTCCATCACAGACCACACACCCACTTCCTGCTCCGACGCCGTACTTCCTGTAGTTGTGTGCACACGTTTTCCTGCTCAATGATCAATAATTAGCAACATTTTCAGGTGTAAAAACCTTGAATTTTATTCGATCTTCCAGATAAACTGACTTACTGATGATGGAAACGATGACAAACGCTACAGAATGAATCCCCAAAAAGTAAGAAATCAAAAACCATCCTTTAAGTGGCTAATTTATTCCTTTCAAAAAGAACCAGGGTCCTGATTCTGGACCTGTCCTGGGAGAGTCAGCGCTCCGCATGCTCCCTTCACTCCAGTCTGCCTCGTTTTTAGAGATTTACTGTATTTAGTGAGTTGAGTTCAGTCAGTTTTTCTGTTCTACTCTTTGTGTTATTTTTCCACAGAAAAACTCCTGGAAAAGCTTGAACTGTGCCTCATGTGAAGGTTGACACTTGCTTCCTGCCAAACCATTATACTCCTCAGTGCTCATCGCTGGTTGAACTGGCCTAACAGGACCATTCATGCAAATGACATACAAATTACAGCTTTCCTAAAGCGACTGTAATCACTGTGTATCAAGATCCAGTGTGAGAGCAGTGAGGGAGGTGTCTCTGCTCACAGTTATCAGCTGGATCTGCAGCCCTCTGGACTTTATGGAGCTTTTAAGTGAGTTAAAATCAGAGCTCAAAGGGAGAGAATACTGGACACACACTGCAAAGCCTCACCAGGTCTGTCGTTGGTCAGTGTTAAGACGCTCAACACTTCACTGCCACCTTTAAAAACCTGCACAATGTGAAGGTTTAATCCTCAAAAGACAAATTTTGGATGGAAAATTACAAGAGTGGTGATGAGTGACATTTAAAGTCAAACAAGACGAGATGTTTAATGGCTGCACTTTTCCTTCAAGGTGTGGTTTTATGCACATTTCCCCTGAATTCAGCCGATGTATCTGCTGTGTCTTAATGTTTGAACCAGAGTTTAAGATGAAGCTCTGTGAGTTTCATTAACGCTGGAGCTTTGGAGCGTCTGACGGGTCTGCTGTCCCAGCTGTCCCAGCTTACAGAAACACACTGAACACTGTGACGTGAACGCTGTGGATACTGCAAGAGGTTTTCCTCCGAAGCGACGAGCTGCTTCAGTGCAGCGTGAACGACAGTTTCATCACCCACAGGAAATGGGGCTTGTGATTTAAAGTGACGCTGAAAGCAGCCATTACTCCGTCAGTGCTTGAAACTGATCAGGGCTATGATCGCCGCTGAAAAACACAGGAAAGCACCCGAAGAAAAAGGTGATGGGAGCTGAAACTCTCTCACTCGCTCTGCGTGCATCTTCACCGGATGATGAAAACAGAGTTGGAGGCGAAACTCTCTTCCCCTGAAGTGCTCCTCCTCTTGAACCTGAGCTGCTGAGGAAACTCCAGAAGACACTGCTGTTGGAGTGATGAAGAGGAGGGAGGCTGCCGCACCAGACTCAGTGGGAAAAGACATATTTGGAGGCTAAATGTTCTGTGTTCTTATGTGTCTTAGAACGAGATGCTCGCTGGAGAGCAGCGCCACGTTGGCCCAAAAGTCTTTTCTCCGGTAAAAGTGACACATGAAACGGGATGTAAATCCCACCTTTGTGTGTCTTTCAGTCAAACGCTCACACTCTGCTGTCAGCCTCGTGAAGCAGATAATTGCAGTCATTTCATCTCCCTGCTACCTTTTTTTCTTCAGACTATCTTTGGTGTGACATTGGATGACACCAGTATTTTTCCACCTCTTGGCAGATGATTCGGGCTCCGGTTCGTTTCTGCGGTGAAGACAATGAGAGACGCTTTCAGCCGAAAAACAACTCACACATCACACGCCGTCAGGCGCTAATGTAAGCTAGCTTACAACCTAACATTACGGCTACAAGCGGCGCATAATGCAGCTGACATCAGTGCTCTCTCTTCTGATGTTTGGACACCTAATGGTGAAATATAAAAGGACGCCCACCTTCACCTGCAGTTTGGGCTTTGAGCAGCCAATCAAAACATGAAACACTGTCTCAGTGATTTATGCTTTAACATGAGCTTACCTTGTCAGCTTCATTTTTTAGGTTGTAATTGGTCCATTCTTGGGTTACATTTGCTGAGAGAGACTGTCCTCATACACGAGAGATTAAAAACCAAATATGAGCAGGCAGGTGAAACCAGGTTTTCCATCCGGAGCGTAAAGGTCATGTGATACCCTCAGCTGAAGGTTCATTGGTAACAGGTGATAGTACCATGATTGGGTATGAAAGGGTTCACAGCGAGGATGGAGCGAGGTTCACCACTTTGTGAACACATGACTGGATGAAGGAGATGAACACATGGACTCAGGGATTCTTTGTAAAGCTGTTGTCAGTGAACACAGTTTGATTAGAAATGATCACTCACTGTCCCAACTTTTTCAGTCTAGATTCACATTTTCAGGTTTTTCTAGCTGCCAGTTTTTTTTTTCTTTTAATAACCAAAAAATTCTGGGAAAAATGTTTTCCTCCTCTCACAAGTCGCCAACATATTTGCGTGCAAACCTTTGTCCCTGCAGAAAACAGCTCTTTTCTCAGAAGTTGAAATTGTACTTGTTAGAAACTCCCTCACACAGACGCATTCACGCTGAGTCACACTATTTCTCCCTCTGCGAGCGTGGTTTCAGTCTCCATGCCAGACTCTCACCGTCCTCGCAGTGAAGAAACAAAACTCACAAACTGAATGGAGTGATGAAACGCCCGCCGTAGCAGCACGCAGCGACACAGTCCGCCCACCTCCATCTCGCCCAGGATGCTGAGAGGTCCGACGAGCAGCCGGCTGACTCGACAGAGGAGCTCCAGCACGGCAAGCTGTCGAGAGGAGCTTCGCCGTCGGAGCTGGAGGTGAGTCACCGCGGCTCCAGCATCACCTCTGAGCACAGACAAACAACAGGTGGAAGCAACGGCAGGAAAAGGCCAGAGGGGCCGAGCTGGAGGACTGCGAGACAGGAAGAGGAAGTGAAGAGCACGCTTACCATCGAACAGGTGTTTGTCTGACGTGTTCAGCCTGCATGCAACCAGAAAAGAAACACGAATAACCATCAGAATTTAAAGGAGCTTCATCTTTCTGGTCTTCATCCTCAGGGGAGCGGCACATTTCATGCAGATATGTAAATAGGAAGCACAAGATTTGGCCTGATGGTGACGCTTGAAGCTTGGAAAGACCTTCATAAAGGGGAAATCGACGTTTCCCTAAAGGCTGCTGGGCGACACAGTTAAGAAATTAACTTCCTGTCGTGCTTTTGGTGACCTGCACAAAAATACTGGGCTCACTTGACCCACACTTGGGGTCAACACGGCAAAGACAGAAGGCAAAGAAAAGATGTGTGAGCCTCTAAAACAGGTCAAACCTCATACAGTCAGATGAGTCATTCTGCACTATATTACTGTTGCGTGGGAGAGTGCATGTTCAACTAACAGCGAGCCAATTCTGAACTCGTTCAGACGTTTTCCTTCAGGAGTCCACGTAAAAGAAAATGGTCCCTACAAATCCGTCCGATGGGAGGGGTCTCCTCCTCCTCCTCAATCGGGTGCCAGATTTCTACAGAGCCTTCCAGGCGAAAACCCGGCTAAAACAGAAAGAGAACAGGCCTTATGTAGCGGGGAAAAGCCCAATCTGGCAACACCAGCCACCAGCGTCGCACCACCGCATACGTCATCAAAACAAAAAGCAGCAAAAAAGGCATCATATGATCATTTAAACGAGTTTTATGACAAGGTCGGTGAGGATGGGAAAAATCTGACATTTCTGTGCAAACTTTGCTCGCCGGCAAAAAGAAAATCTGCACTTCAGTCACATGGGGTGAAAGCTGCAGCTGCTGCTGGTGTGGACTGAATGGAGAGCAACAAAGCTTTAAAGCACCAATGAGGAAATGCTGTCCCCTCAGTGCTAAGGTAAACCCTGGCTGGATAAAGATTCAAAATTGGATATGAAGATGAAATCTGACGCACAGTTACAGTGTTAACACTGATAAAATGATTGCTGTCTGTGGTTCTAGATGGGCTGTGGCAATAATTTAGATAAGTAATAGCTCACAGCAACATGTGGAAAAAAAAACTACTAGTTTCATTTTAAAATTTGTGAACTGAACTTTGAACTAGTTCATGCAGAAAGTGAACTTTCTCAACACTGGTGTGTTCCTCTCATGTTTTGTCATCTCACAAATGTTAAGATGTTCACACCGGCTGGTTTGTCCTCACAGAGATACCAAACACCCTGCAAAAAAAACAACCTAACATCAGGAGTTTAAAGGTTTTAAAAGTATATAACAGCTTGGTTTGAGGCAGCTGGAAATGATTTACAATCTGAAAAATTGATGTGAAAATTTGAACTTGTTGTGCAAATATAAGATAATAAGGAAACAATTTGAACTGCCTTCCTGTCTGACACAGGAAATACCAATTTTTGTGAAACTGTGAGACTTAGATTGGTTTAGTGTGAAAGAACTGGACATTTGTTTAGGCATGATAAATAATCCACAGAGCAAGAAATTTACCAATAACTTCAAGACTATTAAGTGCAGGATGCTTCGTCTCTGCAGCCTCGGCCTGGCAGACGTTCACTGTGCTAACAGTCGTCACTGTGATATAATGTGACAGTGCCAGAAAAACCTCAGATCCAAATCAGCTCCGGAGTGACTCACGGAGACCCATAAAGCAGCTCGCTGAATACACACCGCTGATTAAAGAGGCCGGCGGCGGCCATAAATCCTCCCTTACTTTAAAGGACAATTTGCTTTCTGTTGTGGAAGCTGTAACGCGCCCCGATGTCCAATCTGACCTCAGCATATGTGAGCGGTGAGAGGTGCTTATGGCTCCACAAACCCTCAGAAAACCAGCAGAGTCAGGAGCTTCTTCAACAACCCGCAGGAGGAGGAGGAGGAGGAGAAGATGAAGCCGGCGATCCAGATGATTGATACTTCAGCGTATCTCATCGGCCATCATGTCTGGCGCTGCAGATGATAGAGCCGCCGGCGAGCTGAGAGGCTTTTAGCCGCTGGACGGGTCAAACGCCGCTATTGTCATGGTGAAAGGCCGGCGTAAATCTCCCCGCCGCCGCTGCTGCCCTGCCAGCTGATCAATACTGATCTAAAAGTGATGAATGAGAGCCCGATGGACTCCATCTTCCCGGCGGCAAGATGGAGAACAACTTATCTCTCTCTCAGCAGAGGGAAGGAGGGAGCGAGGTCAGTGAGATAAAGCAGAACATCTTAAATATGTCCTGTACGTTAAGCCGGGCTCAGACGACTGTTTTAAAATCCTCACCGGTGGAATCGAGCGGCGTCGCGCTCATGACAGCAAACTTCACAGATTCTTTTCTCTGATCTCAAACATCTGGTCACGTGAGGTCATGGAGAAGCAGATGGAAACAAAATGAAGATTGACGCTCTGCGTTGAGAAAAAACACTGTTGGAGAGGCGTACGATGCTAGCTAGCGTTAGCCGAAAGGGCTGGAATGTTAACCGTTGCTTGGCGACACCGTCCTCTCTTTCATTCCACCTCCTTGTAGACTCGTCTCTCATTGGTTACCTGAAGTCCTGATGTAATCATCTAGATTTTAACCCCTGAATATCAAACATGCATGAAATTAGTCAGGCCTCGTGCAGTTCAAGGCTGGATCTGTCAACCCCTCACAGCTCCAGGACCGACCAAGTTCCCAGACCAGCAGGCCTGAATCAGGGACATCTGCCATGAGCCCGGCTTTGGATGGAGCTGGGCTCACGGGCACAGCTGGGCTTTAACCTCATCTCACATCCAGTTTTCCATGTTACTAGCAGGGGCAGAGGTCAAAGGTCAGAGGAGGATGGTTTTGTCTCCTCTGTGAGGATAACGTTTTCACTTTATTTAACCAGATTAAAGTCTTATTGACTTTAAAAATGTGTTTTTAAACTCACCCACAGCTCAGTTCCAGCTGTGGGCCTTTGTTGCATGTCACACCTCTTTCTGTCTCCGTCTCCTGTCTGTCTCTGGACTGTCTCACACAAAACAACATAAATAACATAAATGCAAACAGTATCCAGTTCAGATTTTCTAACTAAATAGAAGTAAAACATGTTTTCCATGAGGTGTGATCTGAAGTTTCTGTGAAAAGGTGTCACTTGCACATCAACAGGTCGGACGTGCTTCAGCCATGTTTTCCAGCCGCCAGCTGACAGGCAGGTTTGAGCTACAGCGAGCTTGATGACGACGTTTCATCTGCTGCGTCGACACCAAAGTGAAACAGCTTCGGTGGAAGAGGTAAAAGTGAATATTTAATGAGTAATCATCAGTGTTTCTGAAGGGCTCCTGTGGAGACCCTCAGGCTGACTGAAGCTGAAGCTATTGATGGTGACACACATGAACGTTTCCTTAATGAGTAAATGTCTCTTGTCTGATCCACGTGGCCCCTGTGGTGAGTCCCCTCTGGACCCCCACTCGTGATCTCAGTACAGCGAGGAGCAGCAGGATTTAATCTACTGTAGAAGAAGAAGCATGAAGTCGAGGTGGGTATGAAAAGTTGAGAAATGCACGAAAAAGTGATGCAAACGCTCCTCCGTTCACTTCCATCCTCATTAAAAAGAGTCCAAGAAGCCATTAGTGACCTCAGGGGCCTGTATGGAGCAGATGGGAGCAGTGGGACCCTCGTGGACGTGGAGCACACTGACGTAGCACCAATAAAAGGCCGGCGTGACAGTTCGACTCCGGCGTTACAATGGACATCAGTTGTTTTCTCAGTCTGAGCTCTCGAGCTGCATTTTCCTGAGACGAAGCCTCCTCTTCATCCACCCGCCCACACATAATGATAAAGGCCATGAATTGAAGCCATAAATTACCTCCTAACATTGAAGAGTGTGATGATTAATCACTCCACCAAGTCTCCACTGAGGAGACACAAAGATGTGTCTCCTGGTGCCAAACAGCTTCTCCCTGTTTGCCGCCGATGATTTACAGTGCGTCCGAGCGCTGGCGTTCAGCTCGGCTGCATCAGAAAACTGTTTGGAGATGCCAAACTGACAAAGAGCACAAGACAAAGTCCGTCGCACCTGTGAAAAGCCGCGGTATGGACACGTTTCGCCGATGACAGTGACGGCACTCTCTCCCGCTTCTTTCAGTCGCAATAATGGCCATCCGGTCAGCGACGTCCTCCATAAATCAAACAGAGTGCCAGTTTGTTTACCCGTCGGGGTTGTGGAGAGGTCTGAAACAGCAGTATCTGTCCCAGCCAGCTGTTCGCTCCCCCTCTGTCTCTCTGCAGTCTCGGCTAATCTCGGCTTTCCAACTTTCTTTAATTCTGCTCCGGCATTGTCCTCCTCATAAAGAGTTTGGGGCAAACTTTACCTCTGCGCTGGAGACGTCTCTGCACACCGGCTGCTATCTCTGCGCCGGAGTCGTGACTCTGTGTGCTCTCGTTAATTCACTCCCTTTCTGCTTTTCCTGGAAGAGCTCAGAGGAAACTGTTGATTTAACGAACTGGGGCTTGTGGGTAAATAGGTACCTACTTGACTTGTCTGTGTGTGTCCTGTGTAAACAGCGGCGTCGACACCAGAGGCTGCCTGCGTTCACACGGCGCACTCGCCAGGGCGTTCGCAGGCCGGAGACAGAAAAACTGCTTGTTTTCTGTATTTTGATTCTTCTTTTTTAGGTCTGCAAGTAATTAAACAACCGCGGTTTCGCTGTAAGTTTTGTTGCAGGGTCATCGTTGCATCAGCTCTGCTGTCGTTTTCCTTTCCGTGGCTGAAGATCCAACGCAGCCAGACTTGATTCCACAGAAGGAGTGGGAGTGGGTGGAGTAGTTAACATGATGGCTTAAAATATACTGACTCAACATTAACTCCTGGTGTGCTGCACTGAAAACACTCTGCAGTCTGATTCTGGTGCATTCGTCACAAAGCTGCTGTCCTGTTTTTTAAGTGGAAACTTTATTAAAAGCTTCGTTTTCGCTGGTGGAAAACGAGAACAAAGAGATGCATTTTCAAATGTATCCACATTTATTTAGACCTGGTCTGTCCTGATGAGATTTCTTCAACGTTTTCCACCTCCTGCCGCTCATCCATCCCCCCGAGCCGAAGCTGCAGGGCCTGGCAGGGCGACACAAGCTGCAATTGATTCAAAATCCTTAGCGGCAAAACAGACAAAGGGGTCATCTATTATCCTCGCCGTCCTCGCCCCACGTCTCCCCTCTCTCCTCTCGCCTCTCCTCGACCCATCTTTGGCGGTCACCCGTTAAAAGGAAACTCTGGGGACGTCACGGAGCTCTCTGCACCGCCGGCCTCGCTCCACTTCTCCGAGGCCGGGGGCCGGGGCTAATTGGCGGATCCACCAGGGAGCCCTTCAACCGCCAAGCCGCCCAGCCAGGGAGCCCATTTGCAAGCATGTGATCTCTCAGTAAGAGCCAGAGACTAAGGAGGAGGAGGAGGAGGAGGAGGAGGAGGAGGAGGAGGTCGGGGGATGCTGGTGGGTCTAGAGGACATGGGAGAAGTGATTCCCATGAGATGTGTGGGTGGCAGAAGTAAAGGAGGGGGAAACTTCTAAATCACTCTCTGAGCTGTGAAAAGGCTCTTTCTGCCCTTTTGCACACGCTTTAAATATATTTTTTTAAAGACCAATAAACAACATTATCTCTGATTGTCTTTCGGACCCCTCGTGCGACCATAGGTTGATGTGAAGCACGGCAGCGTTCAAAGCGCACGAGCTGTAGCGGAGGGCAGAGGCGCAGGCAGAGGGCTTCAGCAGAGACTGTGGGTAATTGACAGGCAGTGCTACACTGCTCTGTGAGCTCCTTTACCAGCAGCTCTTTGTGTTTATCAGCCCGGCCAATCGATGGTCATCTTAACCCCGAGAGAGAGAGGCCAGGACGGATGAAAAGTAAAGACTCCTCTTTTGTTGTCCGGGCTGCTCTGTCCAGCGCCATCGGCAACGCTCCCGGAGGGCCCTGCTCACAAAAATATGAAAGAGTGAAACCATGACAAAAAGCCAGAATAAATCCTTCTATTTTTTATCCCCAGTATCCCCCAGTGCCCCCCGACTCTCTCCTTTTAGAGGAAACGCTTTCAAATATTTTGGTTGGGCTCTCACTTTGAGCCTCTCTTCAGTGACCCATTTGGGTCCGGAGGGGAAAGCGAGCAGAGAGGAGCCGGAGGAGCGAAGCCTCAGTGTGACACAGCCGGATTTGATCATGCAAGCCAATGCAAACTCTGAACCACAGCAGCGCTCAGCCGCTGCGCTGTGCACTGCACTGCTGCCTGCTTTATGGTGAACTCTGTGTTTCTGTGTTTTCTATCCTCCGCCTGACAGAGCGAGCGTCCGCAGCATCGTGAATGACTCAAACTTTTTGGTCTTTTAAAGAAATGTTTGGGGATCCTCGAGTTCGCTGCATTAACTTCGCATCACTTTAATCTGCGACATTCCCATCAGCCTCAGCTGTGCTGAGTGAAACGTTAGGACGCTAAGCTGCTAAACTAAAGCGGTGAATACCGTCCAAATGATACCTGTTAGCATCAGCAATTTGAATGTGTATGCTAACATGCTAACACTTCGCTCATATCACTGATGATGAAGATTAACCTCACAGAGCTGCTTTTTCAGTTGTTCTTGATTTTATTCATCATGGCTGTGCAGGAACATTTTAAAGTGAGTTAAGAGATAAAATCCATGTCGGTGATGTTTCTACCTGTGACGGTGTGATTGTTAGACCTGGTGAAGTGAGTTAAATCGTGGAGAAACTGGATTCTTGATGTATCTGCTCGTGTGTTTTTCTGGGTTCTTAACGCATGTCGGACTACTTGGCTCAATGTTATCTGTCTTATTAGCGCCAGTAGTCAAAGACAAAGCTAATTAAATATGGAGCATAGAAAATTACAGACTGACTGATGCCGCTAGCACACATTCATGAGTGGACGCAGTGAACAAAGTTTGAACAGAAGACGTAATGCTGCCGTATTCATGTGTTTCCTGGATGCGTCCAAACCGTTGGACTGAATTCATCCTGGTGAATTCTTAGTTGACCTACGACAGCGAGGATCCTCTGCATCTGCAGTAAGAGCTTATCTGACCAATGGGACAGACAGGTGGGATCCTGTCACCTGCTCTCTTCGCTCTGTTTGGACGATCTCTCTGGAAAGTTCAGAGGATGTAAGACTGGATGCATTTTGGGGGGGTGGTCCTATTAACCATCTGCTATATGCTGATGACTAAGCGGTCCTGTCCCTTTAAGCGCTGGCTTGCAGGAGCTGCTTGGACTCATTCATGTGCCTCCAGACGATGTTTAAACAGCCGTTTCTTGAGCCTCCTGCACTCCGCTGTGCAGCCCACTCACTTACATTCAGGCAAAAATGAGGCTTCAGGCAGCATTTAATGACGCTCGCTCAGGCTCCCAAGATGGACAAGTGCGAGCAATATGTTTGCGACTCGTAATGTTCCCACCTTTCATGCTGTGCTGAGGAACTGAATGTACAAATTCATGTGTCGATTAAGTGGTTCAAATATGATCTTGACGGCGTTAACTGAGCCAACGCGAAGTGACGGACAGTCACACTGGAACAGACGTCTGCGTTCGCCTGACTGAACTGAATAAGAGCAGCAGCAGTCTCGTCCAAGCTCGTCACAACCTTTGTGGACATTTTTCTGTCTCCGTTTGTCTTCCTGCAGCACGTCCCAACTAACCCTAACCCTAACCCTAATCCCACCTGAAAGCTCTGCAACGACGAATTTTCTCCCAATTTCCAGAGTTTTTTAACAATGAAATCCTGCTTTTGCATGAATGCATGAGCCAAAATAATCTAATGACATCATATATGAGGGGACATTGTACTGCACTGAGTACTTTTACTACTCTGAGTACATTTTCCTGTTTATACCTACAGACGTCTGCTGTAGGAACACTTTCAATGCAGGAGTAGAAGGCTGAGCGCCCAAAGACCCGTCATTTAAAAGGGGTGTCGTCTTAAATTCCTTCAGGTGTGTGTTATTCACACACACACACACACACACACACACACACACACACACACACACACACACACACACACACACACACACACACACACATGTTGTGTTTATATCACTTGGGGACATTACATAGACTTACATTCATTTCCTGGAGCCTAACCCTAACTCTAACCATAACCATTATTTGCCTGTTCCTAACCTAACCTTACCTAACCCATAACCCTGTCCTCAGTCTGCACCCTAAAATTTAATGATTTACATTAAGGGGACCTGCATTTTGTCCCCATAAGGGTGGTCAGTTCCCACAATGTGACTGTGTAAACAGATTTTTGTCCCCACAACATGATAAATACCTGGTCGCGCGCAGCAGTTTTCAGCTGAGCTCAGCAGTCGGAGGCTCAATCGTCTCTCAGTAACGCTGATGGACAGAAGACGCTCGTCCCCTGTCTCTTAAATCACCATCTGAAGCTCTTTAGACAAACGGCTCTCGTTATGTTTTCCTTTTACGTCTTTTACTCCTGTTGCATTTGGCCGTTTTATTCGTCCGTAAACTGGATTTACTTCTTTCGCTGTTCATCTCAGTGCTTTTTATTTAGTCTCGTCTTCAGTAACACACTTTGTAGTCACCGTTCTGACAAGTGGAGCACCAATAAAGTTGATTACATTTACTGGCTGACGGTGTTTGGAAAGCACAGGCAGCTGTCGGCTGCAATGGACAGTCAGAGTGGACATGGACGTCTCACAGAGACATTCTGTGTGCATTCACTTCTAAAGACTTGGTTGAATAAACTGAATTAAGCTCACGTTGTGATCTGTCTCTGCATGAAACATGAGGGGAGAAATTCCAATTCTTGCCTTATAACAGGGATTAATTCATCCAAATTAATTAATTTGGCCTTGAAATAACAAGTTGTATTGAAGTATGACTCACTGAGACGGCCAAAACTGAAAAGCTCTGAGAGCTCACCTCTCCGAACGCACATCAATCCTCAATGTTATTTTCATTTTTTTATCAGAAATACTGAGAAATGTTGCATCCGAATTCAGACAATCATGGATTACATGTGCCAGATGATTTTCTTATTCATTGAAATTAATGCAGTAGTATCTGAAGAGGAAACATTCAAGCGTTGGTTCCCTCACACATTCTTGGACTCAGTCACTTGTTTTTCTGCCTTCGGCCTAAATTTCTGCCAAATTTCTTTAAAATCTGTCATGTTTTTGAGATATCCTGCTTACAAGTAAAGAAACAGAACGAGAAATGATCATTTTGAGAAAAATAAACAATGAAAATAAACCCTGAGCTGCCAGCGTGTCACATGCAGACGCTCGGTGACCTCTCGCCTTCACTTTTTAAGAAACTTTTTCAAAGGACAGTCTGACGATCCTCCTCCCGACACATATTTTAAGCTAAACTATGATCTTTTCCTGAACCGAACCATCTAGCTTCGTTTCACACAGTTAACCACGTGAGCGAGCTGTAGCTTTAGCAACATGTGGAGCTCTGCGCATTGAAAATGAGGCTAAAGCAGTCGTGACCAAAGAAAGCCTGGACGCCAAAACGAACCTGGACGTGTGAAAAATAACGTCAGCCTGGTGTGACGAAATAAACCCAGATTTAACGCCAGTCAGCAAGAAACAACAGGCGCCATCTTTGAGCTTCGATTGACTTTAAAGGAAAACATCTGAGCGTCAGAGCGCCGTACCTCCTCAAGTATTTGTGATGTACTAGCGTTTACTTTGTCAGTGTGACGCTCTGTGAATCGATGCATCTGAAGAAATCAAGACATGATCAGAAAAGGACACTTAATTCACGAATAGGAGGACAACTGAAGCAGAAATTGATGTTTTTATATTTCAAACAGGTGAAATATGACTTGATTTGGTGAAATTAGATTCAGGAATGGTAAATTTGAATAGATAACCTTTTAGTGTTTTGAGGGAACAGTCTGACTCTCTGTAAGATTCAATATTTTATTAGATTTTGTTTATGGTGCCGACCTTCCTGCAGCTTTCAAAAAGCTTCATCTTGCAGCGAATCTTCAGAATCTGGATCCAGAAGTCTTTTCCTCCTGTTTTCCACGTGTCTTCGTCCTCGCGCTCGTCCCCAGCAGCTTCTGCCGGCTTTATTTTCTAATTTCGGCAGCGAGGTCGAGCCTGTGACCTGTTACTCATCGTCGTAGCGGACGAGCTGAACCGAAGCTATTCTGCTGCAGGGTGTTGGGGGGTTAACACTTCGACTCCACTACATCTCCTCGTCTGGCTGCACTGCGGCCTTTTGTCCCTGTCTTGTCCGCTGACAGGAAGTGGCGGTCGGGGGCTGGTACCTGCCACAATCTGTGACATGCTCACAAAGCAAGCCGGGAGAAGCAGATTTGGTGAGATTCACAGAAAGAAAGACCGAGCGGGGAAAAAAGGTTTTCACGCTGAAAGATGGCGCCGTCCGCGGCCGCTATCAGCAGCTCTTTGTTGTTGGAGAAAAGCCAGCAGGTTCCTTCACTTTATCTGATGGACAGACGTACAATCTCGCGGCCGCCGCCGCCACCACCGCCGTTTATAGTCGGACAAATCGCTGGGGTCGGACTGACCAAACCACGGCCACTCCTTTTAACAGCAGGCTCACAAAGCCCCGTCAGAAGCCGCTGTTTAATACCACATCACAGCTGTCTGTTATCTGCCGGCGGCCTCGGCGCAGAGAGGACTCAATGGGGACTGATGGGATCTGTAGTTTTTTATGTCCACAAAGTGCGATCCTTGTTTAACTCTGCTAGAATCAATGTTTGATTTGCTGTCAGTTTGTCTGAGAATGTGGAGGTAAACTTCAGGCACATGCTCCATTTTATTTAGCAAACACTGAAGAAGAAGAAGAAGAAGAAGAAGAAGAAGAAGAAGAAGAAGAAGAAGAAGAAGAAGAAGATATTCCAACACTGTGAAAAAATGCTCCATTTCTCTCTTGCAGATGGCCAAATGCCCGGCTTTGTTTCTTCTTCTTCTTCTTCTCTGATGTTTATTCATCGTGACCTCGGCTTCTTCTTCTCTGTTTGTTACAGCGTGACCTGTCATGTAGCCTACACTGCCACCAAAACTCTGCTTTGTGTACTTATTTGCTCCAGATCAGGAAACGCAGCTTTTTCATTTTCTTTCTTCTTTTCAAAATTTATGTCCAGATTTTCCACACTTAGCTGGAAACTCCTTCGACCTCTGCAGAGGACGAGACATCGGGACGGGTGAACGTAGCGGGGATATTCATTATCCATCCACACAGGGTCAACACACCCTGCATTACAACACATTACCACCAATCACCACCCATTATCACCAATTTAGCAACGTGAAAGTCTCTCGTCCTGTATGTCTGAAAAAGCCATCCATCCACTCTCTGTAACCCTCGTCCATTGCAGGGTCACATGGAGCGATCCCAGCGGACATTGGTTCCACCTCGGACAGGTCGGCAGATCATCGCAGGGCGTGTTTTTCTGACTGTAGGTTAGTAATGACGTTTGTCGGGCTAAAACATGCAAAAACACCATTTTCTTCATAAAGATAAACAAGACAAAAGGCTCCTTAATAACGCAGAAAGAACAAATATTCACACAAGATGCATCGCGCTCTCTACCGAAACACTCGTACAGCTCGCTGCATCCTTCTTCTTCTTCTTCTTTTTCTTCTTCTTCTTCTTCCTCTTCTTAGCTGAAAGCAGAGAAGATATTTTGAGCAAAGTACAATGTCTCATCTGTTTAAAGCTGCTCGTCATTACTACTCCTCTCCCTCTTGTTTGGGGCGTCTTCTCTCTGAGGTCGGCGCATTAAAAATTGAAAGCGCTCTATGTGTTGCTGCAGAGGGACGGGAGGGGCGAGAAAACAGCGACGGCGCTCTTTTGAATGCTGCTCCTGTGCTCTTGAAAAGCCGACATCAATGAAACGGGGAGGGAGAAGGAGAAAAAAGAGGAGCTGAGGAAAAAAAAGGGAAAGGCGACATGAAGAAGTTGTTGTCACTCTGTTTGTTTTTAATGTTGAGATGTTAAAAAAAGCTGTCGGAGTGCTGTGGTTGTGGTGAGACGAGCACATACAGTACAGGATGTTAGATCCTTCTCCCAGAGGAGTCTGACACAGAAAAATAAAAAAATACACATCACAGCTGCTGCACTCATATCCAGCTACCAGCCGCTAATTCATGTACAGCTGCTCGAGCAAACAAGGCTTCTGAATGGGATTCTAATAAATCTCAGTGTTATTATTATGATAATTATCTTTATTGGGATTACTAAGCCTTTCTTTTGCTTTTTATCTGCCTTTTTGCCTGCACGCTCCGTGTCCTGCCTCAGCAGTTTTCTGCCAATCAGGCGTGCGAGTACAGTGGGAAATTATTTTAATGTGACGGGAGAAAGCAGTGGCACATCCTGAGGAGAGGTGATGGAGGTGTTTGATTTGGTGCACCGTGAACAGGCCTCCTTCACCTGCCTGCAACAAATCCACATTAAGATTCATGATTATGAACAATGAACACGAGCACGATATCTTTGACCAGAGTCAAACCAGTGTTCGCTGAATTAGCTCGCAGGCTGCAGCTGAAAGCTTGATGGAAACAGTCCATTGATCTGTCGACAGTATAGATTTTATACATTATGGCCGTCAGTTCTGTAAATCTCAGTTTTCTTTCTTCTTCTCCGGGAGGCTCGTACGGCAGATACAGCCGGATACCCATGAGCCTCAGCTGCTACCGCTCTGGAGAAGACGCGAATCAAAGTCAGAACGCTTCGTTTTCATGAAATGGAACAAAACACGTCAGCAGCCGCTGAATTCATCCAGAACCGACCCAGTATCTTAAAACGACCTGATTTAAACTGCTGAATGTTCTGTGACATCCCAGCAGTTTTCATGTCCGTGGGCTCGAACCTCATAAAAGACGTTTTCTAAAGCAGTTGTATTTGCTGAGGATTCAACAGGAAGAGCTTCATGTCAATGCAAACCTCCAGCTGGAGGACCTGCGTTCATGCAAGAGACACCGAGAAACCGAAGGTCAGTAGTGGATTTCTGTATGGAAACAAATCGTGTTTCTCTTCTGCTGGTTGAAAAAACATTTGTACAAACTACAATCCTGTCTGTGCCTGATTATGGCGATATTACACAAACGCATTCTCACTTCACCTGAAAGTCTCTTGACTTGTGCTTCATCGCAGCTGATGCACTCCTCGCTCACTGCTGCACCTTATTGGAAAAGGTCCAAGCAGCATTATGGTGTTTGTGATGATTAATAATCCACCTCTGCTGTCAGGTCAGAGGCATTTTAACATTAGCTGCACCTTTTATTCACGCTGAACTTGGAAAATGTAGTTAGCTTAATTTTACTTTGAGCACTTTGTGCCTTTGTGTTCGAAGTCAGACGTGTTTTTCTTGCAGCGTCTCCTGACAGACTGAAAGTGGGTGAGAGAGTCTTCCAGGTCCAGCCATGTTCCAGCTCTCAGTCCTAGAGGAAAACACCTCCATCCATCCATCCATCCATCCATCCATCCATCCATCCATCCATCCATCCATCCTGCAGTCCTGACAGCAGGCGACAGAGGGCAATCTCCCCCCAGGCAGGCAGCAGGCACTAGAAGGGCGGGTGGGGGTCCTGATTGACAGCCGCAGCATTGGAGGGAAAGAGGAGCCTGCCTTGAGTTGCCAGGCGCCCCGCTGAATAGAAGCTTACATGACGATGGTGAGAGTTGAGTACACATGCAGCTTTTTGTTGGGAGGAAGAGGAAAAAAACAGAAAGATGCTGATTCTCCAGTGCGTCTCCTCGACGAGCTGCTGAGACGACAGGCAGGATTAAAAGCTCCTTGGTTCACGGTGTGTCACTACGTTTTGGGTTTAGCTTGATTCAGTGCTTGTTTGTGTGTTGTGTTGTTGTCTTCTCATCCTGCTCTGCAAATATCTAATCAGCCTGCTGTGCAACACTGCTTTTAATGCTTCGAATATCCACTTTAAATATCTGCATGAAGTTTGAGCTGCAGGAAAAAACGGTGCTCCAGCAGACAAACACGCCGCCGCTGAATGCCTGCACAGATACCGATAATGCTTCTCATTTATCCGTCAGCATCAAAATCAGCTGCACATATGGTGCGCAGTGTCACCCAAAGGCTTCTGAAGACAGCTACGTAGCTCACAGAGGATGCTGCTTCAGGGCGAAGAGGGAAAAGAGGAGGAGATGATGTGAGATGAGCAAGAAGCAGCAACCTCCACAGCTGCTCGTGAGGGTTAGCACAGCTCCCAGTCAGGCGGAGAGGTCCGACCAGCGCGCCGCATGCTTCCTGTCTCAGAGAACATTTGCATCATATGAGATTTTACATCCACGTTTGTTGGCTTGCAGTGCTCTTTTTATCCCTTCGTGGATAATACAGCTGAAACAGTTGGCTGATTAATTCATTAGTCAATCAACAGAAAATGAATCCACACACACACATTTGTCATTACAGCTTCTAAAATGTGAGGATTTCATCTCAATCACGATCAATCGAGAGGATAGTCGCCAACTGACGGTCGGTATGAGACTCATTCATGCTAACGTCCTGTAACTGTAACTGGTCCCAGCACAGAAAGAGTCCAGCTGTTCTTGGAGGTGCTGGTGGACAGATGTTCTTATCTTTGGACAGAGCCATGCTAGCTAATCTAAGCTAACCAGCTGCTGGTCTGAAGAACGTTATTCTGCGGCCCTGATGGTTCAATGAATGGACTTTCTGTCCAGTGGGACATTTTTCAGACAGCCCGTCCAAAGGCCTGTTGCCCTGAAAATACAGAAACCATTTAACTTCAGAGACTAACGGTGCTCTTGTTCCCATAGATGGAGGACGAACATTCATGAGTTCCTGCGGTGAACGTTCAGAGGAGACAATCAGTCTGTCTGCAGTCAAAAGGTTTTATGAGCAGATCCACTTTTACGCTGCTTATTTTCACATTTGTGCACGAAATGAGGCGCTCGTCTGGGCTTTTAATGGACTCCTGAAACTTTCCTGCAATAAAGACTATTATCCGCATTTTTGTCATGAGGTTACGCAGTCCAGACTTTTCAAATCAATGTTCACTTAAACTGAATTATCACACACATCCGGCATGGATGATCAGCTCCAAATACTTTCTCGGCTGTCAGAGTTAAAAGGCGTGCACATGAGAGACAAAAGATGAGACGAGCCCGGGAGCGGACCCGGCATCGCTGAGTGGCTGACTTACGTCTGTTGTCATGGCAACGGATGACATCGCTGTCAAAAAACTCCCAACCCGGAGAGGACCAAAAAAAAAACGTAGATAACTTGATTCCATTAAAACCTTTCAGTCAGACTCCAAGAATCCAGCAGCTCAACTGGAAACACTGGACGGGCAGAGAGCGGCAGGAAGGGATGAGGAAGAGGATGTAAGGAGAGGACGAAGACGAATTAGGACTTCGGTGACATGTCATGCACCAATCTTGGTGTTTCAATCTCTCTCTCTTTACCGCGGATGTTTGATTGCGATATCCAATAAAAGGGGAGGCGACAGACTGGAAGACGCTGCGAGAAGACGGAGGAACGACGGTGAGGAGCAGTGGACAGGCCGAAAACACAGCCGGACAGAGGACACGAACAGTGAAGGATCGGTTGTTGACAGTGTTTCCTCTTCAAGTGTCAAGGAAACACTAAATTTAAAAAGAAAACAGATTTAGAACGTACAATAAAGTTTGGAGTGAAACACTTTCCTGCTGCACCACATCTGCCCATTTTCTGTTAAAGCGCTAACCAGCGGTTGCAGGCGGCCATCTTTCACAGCTGCACTAACTGCAGACTTCTTTTGCAGCTTTGATGAGAAATTTGTCTCTTTTCCGTTGAAGTGTTGCTTAAATGTTGCTGTAAACAGCAAGTAGACGATATGTACCAGTTCAACCATCCCACATGACATTAACGTCAACTCTTCTGGATCAGGACGTCAGCCAAGAATCCCACACCAGTATAATTTAGGAGTCTGCAAACATCCCAGACGCTTAGAAATGAGTGTTATACACTAATGACAATAATAACAATGACACCAACAGACTCAGTGAGCGGCCGACCTGCATGTTCTTCAGTAAAACTTGCTTGAGTTCTGCTCTTCACTTTGTTTGTTTGTGCAGCTCCTCATCACAGCTCTGATTGGTATCATACGAACAAATTATTGCACAGTAATCGACAGCATAATGAGTCGTCCTGCCTTTGAGCTAGCAGCATCTGGCTTGGATGTAACTTGGAATGAAGTTTGTGCTCCTCTCTCCATAATGGAGAAAGGCTGCAGATGTGCATTAGTTATGATGCTTTATGATATGAGCACACATCATTTCATCCATATTTGAAGCATTTGAGTGTCAGAAAAATGCAAGTTGAACAATAATATTGCTTTTGGCTCGGGACTGCAAGGGTTAAAGATGAACCAGAATAAATGAGTGCAAAAATATAACAAGTGTCGGTGCTTCCACACATCACACAAAGGCTCGCAGCGTGCTCTGATGAATATGAATCGCATGCTACAGCCATCCAAACCAACATGGGAGACTCTGAAGTGGCGTGTTGGAAAGCACGCTCTGCCGCCATCATCAAAGCAACAAGGACCAGATGTGCAGAGAAAAAGCATGTGCAGACCGTGCTGAGAGCGTGCGCCTCAGTCACACTTCAGATCAGGTGTGCACACAGTTTAAGGTGATGGAGCTGCAGGTGAAATGATGCGGAGCGACGCAACTTCGCAGGAATACCTCGTTTTGGTTTCCTGTGATCATTTTCCACTGGATTTTCCAGTAATTTTAAATTAGGAGTGATTAATTTAATCACTTTATTTATCACCATCATCTCCATGTTAATCATCTCTTCATTTGATCCTGAACTGCGGAGCACTTTGTGAAGTCTGTTTCAGTATGAGCTCTATGAATTAACAATTGATTATCCCTCTGATGTTTGATAACGACTGAGATGTGGGCGCCATGGAGTTAAAGACAGCCACCGCCGTGCGTAACGACAGCTGATTCGGTGCTGCTGCAGAACCTCGCTGATGCAACACAGTCTCTTCTTCCTCGGTGGAGCAGGCACAGGCGTCGACATGCAAACGTTTACAGCCGTTTCTGCATTCATGTATGGAAATGAAGCCTGTGCATGTGCATCTGGTTCAACAATGATTGAGATTCACAAAGCAGAATCGGGCGTAGGTGCGACTCCATAAATCTGACAACAAGAGCGCGTCTTCCTGCTGCACAGTTTTATTTACAGAGTTTGATGCATCAGGCCTCTGATGAGGGAAGAATGATGTTCATGACTCAGACGCACTGAGGAAGCTGCTCTGCGGGCGAGACAACACCTGACTAACACACTATACGCTGGCTTTCCCTTTTATTTGTCACCAATCAATATAAAATGCACTGACTGCCAGTCTGTTCTTTGACAGCTGGGATCGATGATGTTGCGTATGTGGCACTTAGTTGAAGAAGATAAATTTATGTGTGCGCGCAACACAAAGAGGAGGAGGAGGAGGAGGAGGAGGAGGAGTGCATTGTTTACATACGGCATCGATCCTCCTCCTATCAAAATCAATCCATTCAGAAAGATGCAGTTTGTGTCTACGTCACTCCGGCAGGAAGGGAAGAGGAAGACTTCAGAGGAGGAAGAGAGGGTTCTCCAACATGTTTCAGTCTCAGGTTGTCTGAGGAGCCGTCAGCCCACCTCGCCTTCATCTCTCCTGTAGTCTTTGATTGATTGGACGGGTGTGTGTTGTGGTGTGATTAGCTGGCTCTAATTAGGATCCATGCTTTGTTGTAAACACGGGGGATTAGCTGCAGACAAACACACCTATCAAACAATTAATACACTAATCAGCCGCAGAGCTCTGCTACCTTTCACTGCCATTAACGCTGCTAAGCAACTATCACCAAACCCTTTCCAGTCCTTTCCTCTTCTGAAGTTAATTTTTTTTTTTCTCGTTTTTTTGCTCATTTCTGTTTCTTTCCCAAAAAGGGCTCCGGCTGTTCATCCTCTGATTTTCTGCTCAGACTCTGCTTCCGTCGCTGAATTGGTCTCAGATGAAACAGCAGGCCGATTCCATTTGTCCAGCTCCTCTTTTTCATTTTTTGTTATCCTGACATGCCGTAATTCATTCACTCACCGTTCAAAAAACATGAAGTGAACTACAGGTGTCCAGAGCCGGAGAATGCAGCGGTGGAAATATTAAAGTATTCAAGTCTTTTATTTAAGAAGACGAAGCGATGCCAAACAAAGACTCTCAAACCTTAGCTGGAAAATTTCATTGAGTGGAAGAGTATTTGCAGTAAAATACGCTTTAGTGTGACAAACGTGAGAGATTTAAAAAGCCTGTCAGAGGTGTAAACAGGTTGTGTTATATTTCATCAGTTTGTGTTTTGAAAGTAAAACTTTCATTTGCAAAGTAATTAAAGATTAACATGAAACTCGTATCATCAAGCACCAAATCCGCTCCTGCGTGCACCTTTTCCTTTAACGTGCTCACGTTTAGGAACGTGAACAATATCGTGATAAATGGTTTTAACACGCTATTCATCAACCTTTTCCTGAAGTACACGTCTGCACAGGCTCGATGCGACAGAGCCGCCCTGGCACGCTGCCAGGGTGCCAGTGCTGGGTCTAAAAGGCCTTAAATGGTTAAAATTGTTTTAAAAGGCTGAATGTCAGAACCTCACCTGGATCAAAACGAAGTTATATTGAACTCGGAGAAGCCAGCAGCTCTCTGCTCTGCACAAACACCAAACAAGAGGAGCAGAGCTGAAAACGTGTGAAAGCTTCCTCTTTGTCTCTGAGGTAAAATTCATGCTCTCTCTCAGTTAAAGCTGGAGTTCAGCACCCGTAAACTAGCTGCACTTCAGCAGGTCCACTGGCTAATGTTAGCACAGCAAGTCGTAGCCACAGCCTGTCCATCTGTGTGAAGCAGCAGCCAGCTGAACATGAGCTGCAGGGACGTCGTGGTAGCCGAGTGCTTCCGCTCTCGCTCGTCACGCGGCCTGTTCGCTTCCAGTCTGCGTCCTCACCTGTCACTGTCCAATAAAGCCAAAAAACGAGGACAGAGGAGGTCCCCCCCAGAGAAAAGCGACGTTAAGATGATCACAGAGCTCGGCGGCACAAAGTGAGTAACATCACAGCAGAATGACGCCGTTCTTTTTCCGTTAAGTTTGAGGCACCGATGTGTCGCGCTAACAAAAACTTCCAATTTTTCAGTGAGAAAGAGCTGCCAGACTTCTTCAGAGATGAAAGGCAAACAAGTGAGACAGCATTCATCAGTTATTCTGAGCAGAATCGGCCTGGACAGTGTTTGTGTGTGGCTGATAATGCTTCAGTGGGTTTTGGAAAGTATCATTCAGCTGACCAGACAATAACACAGCCCTGTTACAGTGTGCATGGAGCGTCACGTCATTCACAACCGCCCAGAGCAGAATGAAAGCCTTCACTTTTTATTGTCAGCCGTGAATGCGGCGAGCCTCACTCCATCCTTTGAATTCCTGGAAATAGATTACCAAGAAGAGCTGCGGCGTGTTGTCACAGCCGGCCTGCTCGCCGCTCCCGCCTCAGCTGAAGTGCCCTCGCTGTCACTGCACGCAAAGCGCGCACCGTAAGCACGACCCGGAACTCATGCTGCACTTTATTCCCACCCGGCTGCAGATACAGATCTCTGATCCGACGCCCTCTGCCATCCTCATCCTCAACAAACTGCAGCAATAACACTCAAATGGTGTTTTTGTGTCAGTTTGATAAACTGTTGTTCCTCAACTGTTCCTCTGTGTGTACGGGCTGCAGAAACAAATTATCCATCTATCTATCTATCTGACTTCTGCTCTAAACTGATCAAAAGCACACATTTTATGGAAATACTGCAGTTCTCTGCAGCCGCGCTGATAAGGTGTATTTCCTGTTTGGAGACTGCAGATAATTTGTGTCACTCGAAGCCGCCGTGACGTGAAGCTCGAGAGCTTTTCTCAAACATGGACCGTCTGTGTGAACCCGTGTCGTGCAGGAGGAGATAAAAACAGGAAGACTGCATTAAACAAAGACGGCTGAAGAGACTGAAGCTCACACATTTTAAAAGCTGGACTCATCTGTGTCAAACACCTGCTGTCTTTAGATTAAGACAAAGCTGTGGACCAGCGAGCAGAAGCCAGCGTAAGAGGAGCTCGTCAAAACAGAGCTGCTGCACGCTTCTAAATGTCAGGAAAACACGACTTCACGCTCGGGTTTGGTTCTGGGCGTCGTACTGCAGGATGATATGATGATGATATGATGATGATGATGATGATGATGATGATGATGATGATGATGATGATGATGATGATGATGATGGTCTCCCCAACAGGAGAGTTTAGTCAGAGCTGCAGAGTTGTGCTTCACATAATGGAGAATAACAGAGAACAATATTACTTGATTAAAAAATGTGTACCTTGGCTTTGATTTTTCATGTTTTCGGGCTCATTGAACGCTCTCAAAGCTTTTTTTACGAGTTCAAACCTCAAAGGAGGAATTTGTACTTTCCACAGTGGTGGTTTTATCTTGTCTGGCACATATTTAAAGATATTTCACCGCCCTTTGAGCGACAGGACGCTGTTAATCTCGCACATACAGGCCAGAGCTGCAGTGACCAATCAGCCTCAGCTCGCTCCTGCATGTACATAAAGTGCATTCAACCCAAAATTCTGCCCTCTAAGGGAAACACGCTGCACACAGCTATTAACAAAACATCGCAGCAATTCAGCAAACAGTACTTCTCCCTCACTCAAAGTTCATGCAGCCTCCCTGTGGTACTATTTATCATCCAACCCCCCCACACCCGAGCACCCTCCCACAAACCTCTGAACCTAAACATATCCCGGCTCTGAGCAGAGATTTATAAATCTCCACCCTGCTTTCACATTCATCGCCTTCCTTCTTCTCAGAAACACTGTTTTTAGCCCATCCCAACAAGAGAATGAACAATTCCCCCGTTTCTCCAGCTGGTGGTAGAAGGAAAAATTTAGAAATAATAGCTGAGGAAAACCTTCAGTGAAGGAAAAAGGCAGAAGCAGTGTGAGTCTGGGCCGTTTTCTACATTTTAATGTTCATTTTGGAGGATTTTACCTCCATGCAGCACAAACTGTGAGCATGCAGCCGCTTATTAACTTCATATCCTGCTTCATTTTGTAGTTACTTTCATGCATCCCTGTTTCTTTTACTTTCTGCCATTGTTCAGCTTCACTCGTCACCTGCTCTCTATCATCCAGTCAGTCCTCCAGGTTTGGTGCTCCCGGCTGTTCATTTCCTTGCAGACTGGCTTTCAGCCTTGTTGTTACCTCGTTGGTTCCTCTTTCGCTGCCTCTGCCGGGTTTAGATTCAGATTCTCGCCTTCCCCTCTGTTAGTCTCGTGCTTCGTGGGCTTTTCTTTTGACGTTTGGACTGTTTTTGTACTCTCAGGTTTCTTCACACCTGTTCAGCCCCAGACGACGAAGAAAACATGAGACTTATAATTCAGCCAGTGAAGGTGATCCATCACTGAGAGAAACTGTGTTCACATTTCGCAAATTTGCATCAGGATGCAAATTCACTCCAAACATGAAAATGCATCACTTTGTTCATTTTAGAAACTTTTTTCTGCACTAACTTGTTGTTTTTCCCCCCAAAAATGAATGTTTTTATCAGCGTATCCATATTCAGTATCTGAGAGTGGAGCTTCATTGATTTCTGTAAATATCTGCTTATTGTGAATCTGACGCAGCAACAAAGACATGAAAGAAAGGAAAGATGTGGAACACTCCAAAAACACGAAGGACAAGGGACAACAAACAAGGGACGTCCTGGAAAGGCTCACGTCTGCGTCTACAAACACAAGTTGAGCCTCCACCGTGCAGAGCTAAGAGCCAGACATCAGCAACATCCAGAAACTTCTCTGGACCGAGCTCCTGTGAGACGGACTGACAGAGAGTCCACACTTCAGACTGTCTTTGGACATCATGGACGTCATGTCTTCCGGTTTTAAGAGGAAAAGGACCGTCCAGATTGTTCCACAGAGTGTGTCAGTGCTCATGGGTAACCTGCACATCTGTGAAGGCTGCACTAATGCTGAAAGGTCCAAACAGGATCTGGAGGACATGCTGCAGGTCCAGCGAGACGAAGCCAGGACACGTTGTGCAGAGTTACAGCAGCGTGGCTTCATAGTCAGAGTGCAGGTAGTGGACTGCCCGCAGTCCAGAGGCCTCATTCAAAACTGAGGCATGTACACAAAAAAGAGGCTTTCTTCATGCGGACGTTGTAGAAAACCAACATTTCATCAAACAGCTTTAAAACGTTTTCAGAGCGTCGCTGCAGTGGCTGTCGAGTGCAGACCGCCGTGGCTCCCTCACGCACTCCGCCCTCTGCAGCTGCCTCACCCAGCACGTCCTCGCCGCCTGCACCTGGACTCGTGTAAATGAACAGCGTCTGGAAACGAAGCCGGTGACAGCTCTCTCACCGCCGCTACGCTCCCCGTCCTCATCACCAGGCCGGAGCCTCCTTCAGTTTTCGGCGGTGTGAGCGAGCTCGGGTGGAGCTTTCCCCGCCAGCAGCAGACGGTGGTACTGTCCTGCTTTTTGTTTTATTTGTGACCTCGCTGCTCTCTGACTCAAACACCTGGATCTCTGCATCAGAAGCATTTCTTCACCTCCCTCTCAGCTGTCTCAGCTTTGATGAGGAACTCGTTTCTATGCATCAGGATTCACGTGGCGCTCTGCTTTGACCATTGACGGTTGTGGACGTGTAGATGGCGTGCACACCTCCACCTGGACTGCCATTTATGAAGGGAAAACCACCTGTTTCAGACATCTGATTATTCTTCAGTTTTAGAGTGCACATTCGCTGTTTCATGAATGACACCCAGACACGTCTCCACTGAAAACATTATGAAGACTGCTGAGCCGCTGAAGTCGCACATCGAGCAACAATGAGAAATAATTTCACTCTCAAAACTTCAACAATTAGTGTCCTCAGTTCGCGAGCGCTCACTGAGCTGTTTACAGAGGAGCTGATGTAACGCAGGGGTAAACATGTTCCTGTGCTAACTAAGTGTGCTGCAGCCGTCACATTCAGAATGAGCTTATGTTTGCAGAAGAAACGGTAAAGTTTATCAGTTTGAATATTAAATGTCTTCTTTCTGTTTGCAGTTGAATCGAGGAGGATTTGCACATGATTGCATTCTGCTGTTACTCATGTTTTACACGACTTTGTGGCCTCAACCAGGGCGACGTTTGCATGAATGAATAGAAACCCTGACCACGCACAACCAAAAGACCCAAACCTGATCTCAACATGCTGCCGTTTTGGCACAGTTTCAGGAAAATGAAAATCTGTGACTGTGTGCAAAGACACATTTGACCACTTTCCTCTAATTAGTTCCTCACAAAGATGGTGACGAGCAGCAAGCCCAGATTCAGGCTTTTAAATATCTCTTCAAATATCTGCGGGGGGCGTTCCAGACTCTCCAGACGGATTTTCATGCAGAACATGGATCACTAACAGTGTGATAAAGTCATCCTCCTGTTTGGTGAAAAATATACTTCTCTACAGTTAACTGCTAATCCCAAACAGTGGAGCCTCGGTGCAGCAGTTTGTCTCTGAGCAGCTTTTGTTTAGTGGATTTCTGGGAGTTCAAAGCTGCAGCAGGAAAGAAAAAAAAAGCAGCTTGTGAGAATTCATCAGTGGGTTTACGCTCTGCATGGGCAGCGCGGAGACACAAGACGACCAAAAATATACCTGTAATATTCTTTTAACAGCACAACACCCTCCTGCACGCGTTCAGTCAGGAAGAAGAGTCGCAGGACGAGATTAGCAATGAATTTCAAATGACTTCCTCCCCGAAAAGATGAGCCACAGTGAGCATGACTGAAAGGTGGAATTCAGGTTAGGAAAGCATCGACACGCTATCTCCACGAGTCACGTTAACCAAAGATTATGAGACAAGATGAGAAAAAATGTACTGATTCTGAGGCGAGACAGACGAGCAGGATGAATGACAAAACATCAAGATGAGGTCAGAGAGATGAGCTTTCCACAGCTTGACAAAAGTGCTGTTATTCCAGATGTGAGACAGATTTACAGATGTTTAGCCATGCTGGTAGAAAGTAGTAGAAATATCTCCACAACTGCAGGGACTACAGGACTGTTTGGCTCAGACACTCATGGTCCCCTCAGGACGATCCTCTGACTCTTCCTCTGGTGTCCGTCCCGTCGTCCTCAGCTGCACCTTGTGTTCGGTGCTAATTAACATCAAAAGCATGCTAACATCCTGACTAGATGAAGACATTTCAGCTCAAAGCCTCAGCCTACGATGCCTGATCCTGTTAGTTTCTCAGTCGGATATAAAAAATAAAAAAGTTTATTGTCGAGGTTACACTCTCAATCTAAAACGTAATGAACAACAAAGTAAAGGATCTGGACTCAGAGTGTCAAACATCAACAGTTGTCTCGTCCCTCTGTGTCTCAGACGAACCAGCTGACTCCAGTACGAACCTCGCAGCAGAGAGACGTCCTATTAAGAGCAAGAACATCCTCAAATGGAGGACGGCGGGGGGACGAGGGCCCAAACACAAGTGACTTTCACCCAGGAGACAGAAGCTCACGTCCCCAAAAGGGAACGATCTTTTCCTAAAACTAACCGAGCAGTTTTGGTGTTTAACTTTAACTACATGTTAGAAAATCGATCCAATCCGCTGCAGTGGACGATGTTCACATGGAGTTAATGCGTCTCTGCATACAGTGAAGGTCAGTCTGTACGAGACGTTCAGGGGCGTCTCGGTCTTTGACGCTCTGGCAATGATAAGACTAAAGATGTAAAATACAGTCCATAAATGAAGAATTAAGTTTAAATGAATACATGAGCTCATCATATCATATAAACATATGTCTTAAAAATTTCAGAACAGTCAGTTGAAATCATTCAGTTAAAGTTTAGTTTTTACTAGTTTTAGTTCTTTTATGAAATCCGAAAGTAAGCAAAGAGCAGACGTGCAGTTATAGTGCAGTTACAGTTATCATAAAACACTAAATTCAACAGAGGAAAGTGAAGAGCGGCAGAGACTCACATCAACCAGAGACACAGGAGAGTTTCTCATTCAGGAGGAAAGAGAACGAAGGTGGAGCACATTCAGATGAAGTGAAAGTACTTTTCAGATGTCCCCGTCATACACTTTCTAAAGGTTTATTACAAAGTTTACAGAAGTGTTTCTGACCTCTGTGCTGAATGAGGTTCCAGGTGCACACCTGAAACTTTGAACCAATCATTTCATGGACGTGTTTTTTAACCTCTAAAGAACATTGATTTATGTTCAGGTAGTTTTTTCTGATTATTACATAAAAACAGGTTTCAGTAAACTAGAAATACATTTTTGTCCACTGCAGCTGAGAGCAGACAGCTCAGAGGACATCTCGTCCCACGTGGACTCGTCCTTTGTTGAGGCTCTGTGCGATTTTGTCTTTCAGTTGAAAATGAATGAAGGTCTGCATCCAGCCGGAGAGGGATTTCATCCATCCAGCCTCTTTCTCTGAACCAACAAACGGCGCTCTCCTCCTCGTCTCGGCTCCAGCCGCATCCTGCACGGTCTCGCGGCTACGTTTCCATGGCAACAGTGTCCGACCGGGTACACTTGGGAAGGCGGCGAGAGCAGAAAAAGAGAGAGGAAATAAAGAAAGTTTCTCCTTGGAAGAGCGAACCTGGCCGAGGCTTCGGCGGGCGTCACATGGCCGGACCTGCTGACTGAGAAGTTCAGCTTTTTCTGTGCTGCCCTGCGGCGTGACGACGTTCCCATGACAACCGCATCCCTCGGTTCAGCAGGCGTCTGCTCGGTTTGCCCCTCGCTAATTCACAAACGGCGATAATCGATACGGATGATGCAACCCTGCCATCAGTCCTCGGGGGCAGGCAGAGCCAACAGCGTGGAGATAATGATGTATAAACAGAAATATGCCGTTCAGCTCAGACTGCACGCCCAGCGCGCAGAGGTTCATCTCTGCAGCCTTGAAACCAAGAAGCTCGAGTCCTCAGGGTCGATTGATCTGCACACAGGATGTGATCGCTCATGCACAAGCACAGTTCAGCCTCTTTCCACCTTTTTTAAGGTTACTCGGATGTTTTAAGTGCGTCACGTGGCAGCAGATGTGACAGAGGAAGTAGACGCAGCTCTTCTTCTTCTACACTTCTGGGATGGTGGGATGTATGTCCTGGCTTTAATTTGCACTGATGTGTGTGGAGATGCAGCTGGTGGGTGCGCGGGCTTTGATAAGGAAAGGCATGGGTGTGCTGTGTGTGTGTGTGTGTGTGTGTGTGTGTGTGTGTGTTACCGCTGATAGTCACTGTGTTGATGTCACTGGAAGGTTATCGTCACACTCTCCTGCACCGAGACGCTGAATTCAGACGACACTCCAAATGAATTTTAAAGGTTTGATTGTGAACAAAGTGTCAAGAAGTGGGTTTCTGGCAAATCGCAGAACCAGCACAACACAGGTAAAACTTTTGTCCACCTTTTAATCTTAAAGTGGCAAAACCAGATTAGCAGCAACCAGTACGCTCTCTGGTGTTGTGCAGGGAATAAAACATCCAGCAGTCACAGAAGGCAAAGACGTGCAGAGTCACTGTGGCTCACTCAGGTGAACAAAAAGCAAGACTCGCGGTCAGGGACAAAAGGCTGAGGTATCTACCAGGGAACAGGAGGACAGGCGTGGTCGGAAACGGGAGATCAGTCCATGAAATCTAGCTGGAGAGTCTGGCAGCCAGTGAGTGTGGCAGAGCAGCTTATATACTGCACCGGTTGCAATGGTCAGGTGAGCAGGCAGGTGGGTGTGGCTGAGAGTGGAAAGTACTGAGGTGAGCAGATGAGGAAACTCTGGCAGCAGGTAAGACTGCGACACAAAGTCAGTGGAAAGATGCAGCTTCAGTCTAGACGACGGCAAATCAACTGCGGCTGCAATGTGACTCGTTAGTTTGTCAAATTAAAAGTTTCAGCTGCGAGAGTCACGAGTTCGCTTTGTTAATTTATTAATCTAATAAACAAAATAAACTCTCAAAATGTCAAGAAAGCCAATATTTTTACACCTGCTCTGCTTATTAATGTGAAAAACCTTCTGAATTCTCTCTTTCACTGAACGAGCCTCGTTAAAGTAAAACAACAAATCAAACTGGCTCTACGTGCTGTCTTTGTGCTACGGGGTGAGTCAAACCATTAAATTAGCAGAATTAAAGGACACAAATGGCCCAAACGGTCAAGCTGGTCGCTGTGACGCGACTTCGACGTTGAAAAGTTAACAGATCGAACCTGAACTGAAACCTGCAAAATGATTTCTGCCTCTTATGCTTCATTGTAGAAAATACTGGAAACAAGTTGGAGTATTCATGTCAGTATCTCTGCTGAATGCAGCGTGCAGCAACACGGTTCGGCAAACCACGCTCAAGTACAGCAGCTGCAGCCTCTCTGCAGCCTCGGCTCCTCCTCAGGTGCTCAGTCTCTCCCTCTTTTGGCAAATGTCCGGTCCTCAATCACATATTTCCTCTTAGTAAATAAGCTACAGGCTAATTCATGGCGAAACACCCACAAATTAGCAATTGCTAGCTGCAATGCAGAATTAACAGTGTGAAAGCTTAAGAGCAGGCTAAGCTAAAAGCTAGCAGCGATTAGCAATTCAGCGCGTCTTTAACGCATCACAGTCAAACAACAGCACAGAGTACATTAAAAAACATGAATTTACCTCTGGCAGCTTCTCAGGAATCACACACCTCAACCACGGGACGACTCTCTGTCAGTCCTGGAAGCTAAGAGTGTTTTCACATTACTTTTATAGCTCGGCTGCTGCTACCTTTGCTGCGGCACGCTGGTGACGCTAAGCACCTCCTACCTGAACAAGGTGAGGACAGGATTGACTGAAGACTGCAGACATACAGAGATGAGAGGATAAAAAGATGCTTCACTGTCCCACAAACAAACGTGGTCTCTCCTCAGCTTGGGCCCGTTCACCCTCAGCGCTGATGGAAGTTTGAGCTGGAGTCAGACAAAATGCAGCGTTACCTCCAGATGTGGCGTTTCTCTTTGCCTTAATTGAAAGCTGCAGATGGAGGGACAGAGGACAGATGAAAATGAAAGCGTCTGAGAGCCGTCCAAATGGCAGCCACACAATTACCCTTGGTTTTGTTGTTTGTGTTGGGCTCCAGTTTGATTGAACGCAGTAAAGAACGTGATATGTGTGGTGCACGCCGCTCTCAGTGTAATGGATCAGCTCTACATATGCTGCAGACAGATGATTATTACCGTGTTGTTTTAAGCTAGGTGTTCAGGGTGAACGCTGCCAAACAATTTAATATTTTGTGGTTGGAACCCAGATTGATTTCCTCAGTGGTTTGATCATTTCGGCTCATCCCAAAAACATAATTACAGCCAGACGGGTTTCTTCATCAGTGAGTCGAGTTAATGGGCCCAGCATGCAGCTGGTCCGTAGCGCCCCCTGCTGAAACGCTCTGGGTTTGTTCACTCACCGATTTATTGGACAGTTTTATCTCAGGCGTTTGTCTGAGTGCTCGCAGACAGGAGGAGGCTCATTTTCAGACCCTGAGGTAAATCTCAGAGTTGGTGATTTATGATGGATTAGTGCATCTGCCCTGTCTGCCACAGTCTCGTATATGTTTATTTGGGCTTAACGCATTAACGTGTGCTGCTCAGGAATGACACATCATGGTGGTTAATTGCCCTGAAACCACAGAGACGTCACACTGCATATTTACTGTGTGCATGTTTTTGACCTCCGCAGGTCTCAAGAATGAACTTTCAGACACACAGCCCTGAAATTCATACATTTATACAGCTGTAATAATAATAATAATAATAATAATAATAATAATAATGACAAACTTAATTTGTGTGGCACGTTTCATGCCAGAAATGCAGCTCAAAGTGCTTTACAACAATGAAACCACACGTGCTAAGAGCTTCACATGAAAGATGAACATAAAATAAAACAAGATGGAGAATAAAACCTAAAGATAATGCATTAGCCAGCAGCTGCTTCCTTTCGAATCCAGCACACACAGATGCCTTTACGGTAACACTGTTCAGACATTTAACGCTCCTTTTAGCTCCGGGTTTGCCTCCACCTGAAGGCCGGCTCTTTAGCGACCAGATGCTACGCTGTGTCATATGGGCAGGTTGGAGTCTGGAGAGTCAACCACAGCGTTGACGGGTTTCAATAATAATGAATGTGCAGAACTTTAAACATCAACGTTTCATGGACTCTTAAAACGTGAAACATCCTTGCGTACATCCTCACCCCTCCATCATCCGTTTCCCCCTGAAGCTCTTCTGCCGCTGTGTTGCTAGCAGGCTAACAGGCTCCGCTGCTAATGTTTATAATGAGCTACCTGACTACTATTAGCTACCTGTTCGTCCTGCTGAGAGAGCCACTGGTCCCGGAGGCTCGAAACATGACTTCATACCAATATTAAGAGAATTCATGAAGCCTTGATGTGATGCATCAAAAAAGGTATTGAATGGAATTCAATGGCAAAGGATAAAAATCAAAATTCTGAATTCTCTACTTGACTTTCAACCTTCTCCAGCTCATTTTGAAAGATTTTCATCTCGAAGTCTTTTTTGATCAGCCAAATAGTCCTCAAAAGCCCGGACCCTCTCTTTGACTTCCTTTTCTTAGCATCTGAATGCTCCTCTCTGTGAAAGGCTAAACTCTCATGAGGAGGAGAAGGAAAGGAAGATTAACCCTGAGGGACCCAGGCGCTAACATCCGCCCAGCATTCATCAGACTGTCACTGACACATTATAAGCACTTGAGAGCAAGGTGATTATCAGCCGTGGACTGCTGGAATAAACTTGGTGCCCTGAATGTAAATTTGTCCAAAATTGCAAACGACTGTAAATCTTTTTATAGCCGACAATGTGAGGACGCTTTGAAGCCGGCAGGATTTCTGCATCAGCATGACGGAGATGCTGCTGCTTTAATCTTCCACATTTGTTGTGTTTTTTAATCCCGGTCCTGTTGTTTGCTGCTGCATTAACCTATTTTGCTGGCGAGGATCATCACAGCTCCGGCTTTTCTTTCACACGGCTCCAAAATGCTCCTTTTCTATCGATAAGTAAATCGCCGTGAGATGATAATTCAAATGCACAAAGAAGTACACGGCCAAATAAATCCTATCCGCTGCTCAACACGGCTCTTATCTGAAGGGTTAAACCGGAGCATCGGTTCACTTGATGTTACATCTCTGGCTCCGCGGACAGATTAATTATTTCCATCTTCCTTTTCCACAGTAGCTGCTGGTTGGACGTCGCCTCCAGCTCAGAGGTTCTTGGCAGCGTTTCTCCTGCATGTTTGTTTTCAGCGCTGAGGCCGGCGTCTCTGCCAAAGAAGAGGACTCCTTAAAAAGAAAAAAAAGGACGTTTTTCAGCTCCTTTAAGGCGGCGATGAGCTGATCAGCACTCGGGGAATATGAAGCGTCCCTTTGATGACGACCTCTGCTCTGCGCTCTGCTTTTAATCTGTGACCCATTAGGAAAAAACACGGAAAGATTATAATAATTCAACAACTGCTGGCCAGATATCCGTGAAAATTGGCACAGATTTTCGCTGTCCACAGAGGTTGGCTTTTAAAGGTTTTGATGACCCCAGCTGACCTTTCATTTGGTACAATGATCAAGCCAAAATTTCCCGTTTCACTCACGTTATTTGTAAAATTACCATCCGCATTTTTTATTTCAACTGCTCTCAACGTTCAAAGTCCCGTGACCTTCATTCTGCTGCCAGCACCAATTTAAAATATTCCACTTTTATATAAGAGAGCAGATAAAAACAAATCTAAGGGTCGAGCTGTCAAATGTTACCGAGCTCATGATAAATCCTCCGCTCTGAGCTCATTCAGGTGTTTGCTGATCTTCCATCATCAGCCCGAAACACTCGCTTAAACACGAACGAGCTGAATCTACAGATGAAGGATGAACCTCTCCATGCTTGATGTTCCCATTGACACCTTCCTCGAGGCACATTAATGGTCCCCAGAGGATAAACTGATGCGAGAGGCCTCCTGAACCATTCGGACAAAATATACTGTGACAAACAACTGTTTGACATAGAACATAATGCATACATTTATTGTCCCAGGAGGATGAATCTTGAAGTTTTTAATCACCTTGTTATGCTTCGTCTCGTTACCTCTGCCTCTGCTAAAGGTCACATTTTGAAAATTGAAAATCTCCTCACCAGATTGCTGTAAAATATACGTTTATTCTCTCCAGAGGATGAACCCTTTATGTCCGCTCCTCTGCCGCCACCCTCAGCACAAACCAGACTTTTGCTAAACGTACTTTTGGTTTATCTGCACAGAGGAGGGGTAATTATTTGTGACGAGCACTCCTCTCCCTCACAGACAAGCTGCTGCCTGCACAAACACATTTAGTTCTTGTACAGAAAACACATGACACTGCAATTCTGTGTTCCTAAGTACTCTAAAGTAGAGAGGATGCAAATCTCCCACAATGCACAGGGCAAAGCTACTTTCATGTGAGGTCAGTAAACACAGTCTAGAGTGGAGGGAATTACAGTTATCTGTCAAATGCAGATCCTTTGATGGAGGGTCTAAGTGCTCCTCCGATCTGAAGGAGTTTTAAGCAGGAATGCATATGAGAGCAGTTTAACAGTCAAGTGCCACAAAGACGAAATGCAGCCTGCTCATTGGTCAGATTTGAGTAAATGGAAGCGGTCGCCATTTGTCCTCCTCAGTCACACCATGCATCAGAGTTACATCTTCAGCTTTTAATGTGCACTTTGAGTTATTGTTTACTCTGTGCTGTGCTGTGCTGTGTTTTATTCTGCCTCTTAATGCGTCCACAGGAGTCACTGGAGCTTACCTGCCCTGTGTTCATTATTCAGGGAAAAACTGTATTTTAATGCCGCTGTTTCACTAATCCTGCGTCCTTGTTACTTTGAAAGCACATTATAATTGCAGGCACTGATGCATGCTGTATAAATGAACTATTATTATCTGATCAGCAGTAGATAGTTTAGTAGTAGTATTCCCTGAAGACTGCAGTACAAGAAACAGCTGTACATTGTCATATTGGACGTTGTGTCTTTAGGCATCTGTGGTGCAAAATCAGCTTAAACATGCACAGAAGGGTTGAATCCACATCCAGGCTGATGAAGTTAGTTCAGCTCTAAGTCCCCAGTTTGAGAAACCTTTCATCAAATGCTTCAGTTTCTCTTCTATTAGCAAAAACAAATGTACCACACATCCTGATTTCATCCCCTCTGTGCAGACACTGAGGCAATAACACAGCAAGACGAGTTTAAAGGAGTCAAAGAGAAGTGAAAATGTGATGAAGCGATTTATTTTTAGCTCATCACACGACTTGAAAGACATGACAAAGGTTCTCAAACTGTGTGAGAGGACGGGCGAGTGAAAATCAATGTGGCACCAGACGATAATCCTCGTGTCTCTCGACAAAGGTTAACTACGTGTGAGAAAAGCGTAAAAGGTGCCACATGTGTTTTTTCTTAACCAGCTTAACGGGCGAAGCTTCGAGTGAAGTCCTGCACCTTTTATCGAGTGCCCCCGAATGACAGGCCAGATCCACATCTGAGGGAGCCAATGAGCGGCGTGACCGTCTGCACAGGAGACCAATAATGCTGTTAGCACCTGGAGAGAAAACAGGGGGGGTTAAAGACAAGCAGGAGGGACGAAAAACACACCCGACAGGTGGTTTGCCACTCAACACCATGCTGCACTGAGCGGGGGTCAGCCAGCCCCCGACATGTCCCCTGACCCCCCCACAGGTCGACGCCACGAGGCCTCCTGCAGACCAGAAGGTGAGATCGAGCAGAATCTGAGGATGCAGTCAAAGAAGATGACGTCCAAATCAAAACCTGATCATGAAGAAATTCTGTTTCTGTATGACGACACTCAGAAAGACACAAAATGCTTTCTGATGCCATGAAACATTAAAGATTATTATGAATTAGTGCTACAGACGCTCTTGACCAGTTATAACTAAAGCTTCAACTACATATTGATGCATCTCTGATGATCAATTCCTCATCATATTCCTTCATAAATGTAATTCCTCTTCGTGCATTTCAAAGCATCTGTGCTGATTTGTAAGTGATTATTATTGAGAAGCCAAAATACAGAGACTTACAGCTGTTACCCTGAAAGAAACAATAGATTTTGTTTATGTTGCGTCGTTAGTTCCTTCATTTTGAAATTACAGGTTTGTTTCCGCTTCCTTCTTGTTCTGCTCATCCTGTTTTGAAGACGATGTAAATGAAAAGCTTCACGTGGCACAACAACTCGATTCTCTCTGTGAGTTTCATGATGTTGTCGTCCAATCAGTGTATTTATTGTACTGACTCGTTTTTAGTAATTAGCCTATTTGGTCATTAGCCTTGCTAAGCGTTAAGCTAACTGGCGAGCCGAGCTAGCCTGCCCTGTGTTGCTGTTCAGATTGTTTCTTCGTACTTTATTTGAGCTAAAATCCACCTGATGATCACTTTTGTGTATGTATTGGTGAGTATAGGTATTCATACCCCATCAGTCAGTCTCTAGCTTTTAATTTGTGAAGAGCATCCATAAGACACTTCAAGTCTTATTTCATCATAGGTACAGCTATAGTATTTCATACGGTGCATCGGACAGCGTTACCATAAATGTGGTCGTCATGCAAAGTGTTTTTCTCTTACATGTAAATGACAGAAATGATTAATATATTCTGCGCTGGCGCTCAACTGTGCGTGTTAGCGTCTGTTCACCGTGGAGCCTAAAGGTTTATCACAAGCTGTAACTACAACCATCACCGTCTCTCACGAGGACGCGTGTCGTCCGTCTCCACATTTTCTCGCGTCGTCGGAGTCGAGCTGCAGTCTGTTGCTCTCAGGACTGAGTGCTGCGGTTCATACAGAGAGAGAAGCCTTAAGAAGCCTTCATGTGGGCAGATCCATCTGCTCACAGTGATCCGCACAAGCCCTGAAATTACACACATTAGTCACTCTGAATGATTTTAAAACCTCAAGTCGTGGTTGTTTGAGAGCCTCAGATTGGCATGTTCGGCTAACGGTAATGTGCGTTTTTCAGGTAATGCTGTGCTGATTAATATTCCTTATTGTGAGATTTTTCCCCTTTTTTTCTTCATCCGTCTCGTCTGAGTGTGTCGGTTCTGTGTTGGTTTATAAAGCATAAGTGCTGCCATTTCAGCCAGGACGTCCTCCATGCAAACACGTCGAGCTTCGTGTTTAGACAAAGGTCAAACGCATGAAAAGAACAATGAATCAAGAAGCATTAAGAAGCATGTTTTCCGCTTCCTGCTGTCAGAGCAGCTCCGTCTCGTCAGCTCAGACACTTTCAGCTCCGTCTTCCTCTTCGCCAGTTTGCTTTTCAGGGTTCAAGACACACGTAAAGTTTAACTGTACATCGCTGAGAACTCCTAACGAGGGGGGTTTGGGGAGGGGGTCCTTAAAAATCAAGCGCAGAACAGCTTCCTCATTACAGAGCAGAACGTTTCCTACTCGAATGTACAAACACACACACACACTCAGCAGCCTGCTGTGATGTGCGAGGCTCAAAAATAGTCCCTTCGGCAGGAAAAACAACTGCTATTTATCATAGAGACTCACCGTAAGTGAGAATAAGCAATTAAAATATCTGGGTCAGAGCTTTCTGAGATAGTGCTTACACTAAGACACAGCAGCACCATTCATCACAGCAGAAGAAGAAGAGGAGGAGGAGGAAGAGGAGGAGGCAGACAGACAGCCAGTCTGGGCACTTTTCTGCTTCTGGATCCACAGTCAGCTGGAGTGTGTGTGTGTGTGTGGGTGTGTGTCTGCAGGTAAAGTGACACGATTGGTCGACACTGCTGCCAATCAAATCTGATCTAGCCACTCCCACTTAGTCCTGATGAAACAAGTTAGCTTTGAAAGTTTTTAAGAGTTAATAACTTATAATGAGGGAGGATTCGTTCTGACTTGAATCATTGCTTCAGCGTGCAGAGTTCCTCTTCCACGAAGGTGCACGTGAACGTCTCCGCAGGTCTACGAGGACGAGAGCGTTATGAGTGATTGCGGCTTTCAATCAAGCCCATTGGTTGACTGAACATGTTTCATGAAGAAGGTTTCAAATTGTCTTTTTCACATCCTCTCCCATACGTGTTTCATTTCATTCATTTCCATGTCTCCATGTGTTTAATAATCAGGCTGCCATTTTGGGGCAGGCTTCTCTTATAAAAAGTAACGTATCTCAGGAGGATTCGCCGTAAAATGAAGTCTGAAATGAAATTCCTGCTGAGCGACGGCTTTGAAGCGGAGCACAGGAAATGAGCAGAACGCATTACATCTCAGCAACAGCACCTGCGTGTTCGCTGACGCGCACATAGAAAAGCATGTTGCAGCCTCACAACAGTTAATACTGCAGACAAATACTGTTCAGGTGCTTCCTGAGAACTTCCTGACCCCAGAATCACCGCTCACATCTCTTCTTTCCAAACAGGTCTGGGTTAGTGACTCTAAGCTGCAACACAGCCGTCCTGCAGCGTAAGCTCTGTACAGGTGAGCTTCACCTGAGCAATCAGACGCCTTCTCTGAACTTCTTCTGGCGTCAGCGTGGACGTTAGCTGAAGCTGCTGGCTCGTGTTTGAGCGCTCGCTTTGCATCAGAACTGCAGTCGGACACTTCTTAAGCCGGTGTGGCCGCAGTGGATTAGCTTACAATAAACAAAGGATCAGAAATGGATCCACCTTCATAGAGCCGATACACATCCATTAAAAAAAGAAAAAACCCTCAGCCGGTGCTGATCCCGATCCTGATCCCGTGGATTGCTTTGGGACGTCCCCGGTCTGTTCGTTTACTGATGGACAAGATACCACAGGCTTCACTGACACGACAGGAGGCTTGTGTTGAAACCAGGAGAAATCAATGTTCACTAAAGACTGAGAGCAGTGAGGAGGGGGGGTCATGTCTGCTGCTGCTGCTGAGAGGAGGGGGCCGAGGAGGAGGAGGAGGAGGAGGAGGAGGAGGACAGGCCGACATTACAACTCACACAGTTTCTGAAGGGTCACAGTATGATGGTTAGCACGTTGAGCGCAGGATGCTAACAAGCTAACAAGTGTTGTGTCGCTATCAGCAGACAGACCGTATTCTATTACAGAAACAGAAAAGAAGTTAAGAAAAGAACATAAGAGTTTGATATTTGTTCACTTTTAATCGCCTCCGACACAGTCCTGAGATATTATTCTGACTGTTTATTTTACCAAAATCTGTCGTCCTCAAGATAAAAAGGAATAAATTTCTCGACGACTGTTCATCATGCTCGGCGGTTGTACTGCTGAGGACCAAAGTCAGAGCGGTGCAGAGCGTGAAGGAGTTTGGATGAGCATTTCCTGAGAAATAGCAACACCACAGGTCGAGCAATCGACCGGCTTTTTGAACAAGAGGTCCTTGATTTCAGACGGAGGTAGATGAAAGCAGCTCTGATTTTTGGCAGAGTGATGGTCAGTTCACAGTCCTCCTCCTTTAGCCTCACGCACAACAGACACCCAGAGCTGAGTGAGGCCGTTCATTCCAGTTTGTGCTTTCACATCAACGTCAACAACAGTCCGAACAACCACTGGGAAATTCTGAAAGGTCTAATTTATCCGAGCTGGAGCTTAATAATACAGAAGAGGCAAATGAAAATGGATGCCGTCGGACAGCCCATTGTTCAAGCTAAAAAATCCTCCCATGACAAACTCTGCAGCCTCTTCTCCGTCTCCACCACGTCCGTCCCACGTGATGTAAATGCAGCATTATAGAAAGGATAGTTCCAGCCCTTGATTATGATTGGCTGAGCCACGTTAAACACTCTATCAACACACACCTGTGACAGCATTACACCTGTATTACTGCGCCGAACAAACTGGATGAAAGAACGGATGAACGGAGGAAGATAAAGAAAGAAGACACGCTGATGTTATTGAGATAAACTGAAGAAATCCAGCCTGGACCATGAAACAGACCGTGGTCCTGTTTTCAGGTGTGTGCCTAGAACGATCTGGATAGTGATTTAAATTCAATCACCAAATGGAGTTAAACCAGGCTCTCCATTGACGGGGCAGGTGAGCTACAATGAGAGACGATGTTGAAGCGTCTGACGGCGTCTAACTAAAACACACCTGTCACAAAACATCACCTCCTCTCACCTGAAGTCCACCAGCTCACCCTGCTTCAGGAACAGCTGTTCAGCCGCTCCTGTGATTGGTCCGTGGGACTGAGAGGCCTGGCACAGAAACACTCTCCTTCAGTTTTGGCTCCAAATTTTTCTCATTTTTTTCTTTCTGCATGTAGTTCTACAATTAGGCTTTGTTATATTTGTTTTCACCACGCATTTGCTTATTTCATCTCTCGATATTAAATATTTTCCAACCCATTGTTGAGATTTTTTCTTTTAACAAGCTGACTCTCAGAGCTTTCCAGTCAGAGAGAAACAGATGCCAGCCTCCCACAAGCTGGGATCTGGTAAACAGACCAACCTGACGCCACCGACAAAAACTTCTCATTAAACAATGCAACTTTATCAGCCGCCCACGACGAATGTGAAAATATTCAGAAGTGTGATGAGAGGGGTTGGGGTGAAGAACATGGAGTCAATGGGGTGAGCCAACCAAACGGCAGGAAACACAAGAGGCTGTGCTAATGTAGACGCATGTTTATACTGGAAACACAAGAGGAGTCAAAGGTCAAATAAACACACAGAAATATTCTCTGACCTCACAGTGATGACAGAGACATGAAAAGGGTTTTTAGTTGTTTTTGTTTTTCTACACTGCTGGACGCATACCGGCCTCTCAGAGTGTCTTTGTGTCCATTGTTAGCATACTGTGCTGTCCTGGACTGACAGAGACAAGCCGAGTCTCTGTTTTCACCTTAAATGTTGAAACAGTTCCACAAAAATCAGAAAACATCTTCTTGGATTTTGTTGTTTGTGTGTCGTCGTGCAGATGGTTGGCAGATGACATCTCTTTTGTTTTCGTCTGAGCAGTTTTCATTGCAGTCTAGAAGCTTGGACATGTCTCCGTGTACTTTAAGGTTTATAAAACCCAAATTTAATTTAAATTTACATTTACAGTATTTGCTGAAATCTGGTCACATGACCACATTAGAGACCAATGTAAACACAATATAATATTTTAACAATTAAACAGGCTGTTCGTTGAGGCTAGTTGCTCAAACGTGCAATAATTTATTCATTTGGCCTCTTGGGGGCAGCAAAAACAAGTTTTGACGTAATATTGACATACAATCACTTAACAGTCCAGCGCGGAGGCAGCTCGTTCCTGCCTTTCAAGCATGTAGGAGAACCTGCGATGCAACCAGAAACCAGAGCCAGACTTTGGTTTGTCCACTCCAGGCTACTGTAGAAACATGATGGTGCTACATGCATCGAAGAGGAGCTGCTGCCTCTGTAGAAATAAACATAACGGAAACACAACAGCTCTCATGGTCAGATGATGAGACACCAGTGAGAACATAGTTCTGAATATTATATTCCATTTCTGCCATATTCTGCCTTTAGATCCCCCTAAAGCTCATCCACACATCAGTTATGGAGGAACGTGACCGCTCACCTGATGGATGTAAGTCCAGTGTCACTCTTTGATCTCTGGGTTTGGTCTCCAGCAGCGCTAAGAGGACGTGGTGAGACCGTCCTGTCTGAGCAGAGATTTGCCTGTTTGGTTTCTTCTTTGTTGTCTTTGTGTTTAAAGCACATGAATAAATAACTCCTGGGAGTTTCTTAGACGCTGGAGTTTCAGAGTAAAAGTATTGATTACAGCTGCCTTTAACATGTTTGTTTCTGTCTTGCTGCCCTGTTGGACTCTGTGGTAATGTCAGCACATCCTTGGCTCGCAGCAATGATGTTGGTGGAATTTTACACAAGTCAAAGCGAAGGTTAGCGCCAGTTCACATAAAGCCTTTTACCTCGTAATTCACACACATTGTAAAGGAAGCCCTTGTGAGGTGATCTGAATGCAGCTGCTCTTTCAAGGCGATGCACCCAGCAGAGGTGCTGGCAGAGCGGAGCAACTTCTCAAAGCAGCTCTCATAAACAGAGACACAGCTCCTGCAGATAGTCTGTACATCCATCACTGCAGTCTGAACATGCACACATTTCATCTTCATTTTTGAGGAATAGAGATAATCGCAGATTTTGGCCAAAATTTAGTGACAGATGGAAGCATCAACATTCAGCCATGAAGGGAAATGGAAAAAAAGAAAAAGATTAAGAGTGAAAGAGCCAAGTTTGTCATAATGTCGCACGCACAGGCCGCCGTAAAGGTTTTACTGAAACAATAAATCAGTCAGAGTTGTAAAATACAGAAAGTGTTTTGATCAAAAAGGCCTGCTGGCAGCGACGTTTTCTTCTTCCTCGCATCACATTCCAGTTTAAAACATGCAGAAATAACGTCCGTTTTGTTCAAATGAACGTGACACACAGGACGGACGAGCCAAGAGCGTCTGCAGAGGTTTCCGCCTTCACAGCTTTCTGGCCTCGAAAGCTTCATCCAGCGCTGAGGGCTGATGCTGAACGCCCAGATGGTCCAGGCTTTATCTGCTTCCACACGTCGCCTCTGTGCTAATAATCCTCCTGCACTTAACACTGTGAGCTTATGGATTACATGAGGAAGGGGGGACCTTTCTAGGACTCTGATGGAGGGTTTAAAGTTCATGCTCAGCCATCCTTTCCCTGAGTGCTCTGTCACTCAGGCTTACAGTACATCAGAGCTAAATATGACGTGCTGAAATGCTTTTAAAAGGTAGACACAGCGCTGTCACGAGCTATCTGCTCCAACAAATTAATAATATGTTATTCTCTCAGGATGTACAGGCAACGTATTGATCCTGTGACAAGCGGAAGCCATTAGTGAAGTTCTGCATTTCAAAGGCAGGAGATGAAAAGTGGTGAAATTGGAGGACATGTGTAGTCTCGGCATTGGACCAGGCTGATTAAAGGCTTCGTCTCCTCCGACAGAGCCAAGAATCAAAAGAACAGAGAGTTTATTGTCTCCCAGCAGAACTGTCTGCAGCTGAAGGTTAGTACAGGATGGATGAAAGTGGTGTGATTGAAAAGAGAGCTGAAATATCTAATGGGTACCTTGGTAACAACACGGCAGGCTAGCAGTTAGCGTGCCATCAAATGTAAAGAGAGCTGCTTTTTGGAAACAGGAGGATAACAGCAGCGGATTACTTTGACACGTTAGCAGTGAGTGTGAGGATGTTTGATCAATCCCCAGCTCTCCGGACGCAGCCAGAAATATCAAAGTCTCGAAGATATGTTTAAAATGCATTAAGCCCATTATTTATTGAGTGTTTAGACTGCTGTGAGCCTTTTAGCTTTCCTCCCACTTTCAAACTGGCCATGAACCGACTTTCACATTTCCATGAAATTAGCTTTCCGCGCTCATGCTCCCCAGAGGAGAGGACATACATGTCTTGGTTATCCACCTCACTGCACCTCCATCAGGACAAAATGTCAACACTGGACGCAACAAACACGACAAACTGCCCACAGGATGAAGCAACACGTTGGTCTATAACAGCGTAGACTGCTGAGCAGGTTTACACAAGCTTCATGCTCCCCGGAGGAAAAGAAAGGCGTATTTGTATATCAAGAATCCTTTGGGGAGCACGAAGCTCAGGCCAAATTCTCATTTTTTTACATAGGATATTGAAGCCTGGCCTCAACCCATTTTTCAAAGCACATCCATGCTCCCCGGAGGATGAACCCTTCTTATTGCAATGATTTGTTAACCGTCCTGTCCTGCCTGCTTCTCCTCTGCATCAAGCCAAAGTTTGTAATGTATACAGATGAACCCTTTGCTGTGAACGGCCTTATTTCATCTCCTTTGGCATCAGCACTAACCACATTTTTAGCTCCACTGCTGTTCATGTTTTATACTGTGGAGTGTGATGAATACTGCAGCCTGTAGGGAGGCGGTACAGACGGAGGATGGACCAATGAAATTAAGCTGCAGCTGAGAAATCAGATGTGAAACATAGCTGTGGATGCATATTTGTATATAGTGCAGTAAAAGAACCTGATCGTATGTAAACACAAGATGATTACAAGATGATATTTTGTTTGCATCCTGAGCAGAGACGCACCAGTCTGAGGCGAACGGTTTGTAAGATCCACGGGGATCTGCTGCCGACTGACAGGCTGCAGTTTGAGCGTTTGAGTCAAAAATAGTTGATTTCAGCCATCTGGTGCTGATATACAAACTACACCTGCTGGTGTAGGTGGGTCAGATGCAATTTGCAGGAATTTCTAAGTGTTTGTATTGTGCTGCTCAGGGAGCCAGATGGGTGGAGGTTACTGCAGGAGAATTCAGAGAGGCAGCGGCGAGCTGTCAGTCACGGGAACATACGGCGAAGCTCAGCTGTGTCATATTTTTCATGAATAACTGCTTCTTTCTGTCCATCTGTATGATGAAACATGTCCTGTAGTCAGACATTCTTTACATCCGCGGCCGCCACGGCTGACACCGCAGACGCTTTATGTTTTTATCACCTGAGGATGTTACATATTCATGCGATGACGCCTTCACTGCGCACCATCAACACTGAGGTGAAACCAGGTCACAAACGCCTCATGAAGCTTTGCAAACTTGGATTTTGCAGAAAGCTGCAGTTTCATTTTCTAAGACGTGATTTCTCCGCGATGGAGGTTCTGGATCTCCTGATGGGGTCTTCCAGTCGGACCCCGCCCTGAGGAGCTGGTTGAATTTGTTCTTCCACCACATCCTCCCATCAGCTCCTTTAATTTGACAATCTCCACCTCCCATTACCTCCTCCTGCCTCCAGCCCTCCCCCACCTTATCTCCCATCATTGTCGCCTCCCCCAAACCTCCCATGCCCACATCACCCCCTCCACTTCCATTCAGCTCCACCCGACTCGTACCTTTCTCATCCCATCCTCTCACCCTCCAGCCCCCCCGTCCATTTCCAGTCGCCCCTTCTTCTCCTCCGATGACCTCCTTCCTCTTTCCATCGCCTCCTCCAACCATCCCATCACACATTCCTCCCACCTTCGGTCACCTCCCTCTCCATCCTTTGAACAGTTACCTCAGCCAACCTTCTCCCATCTACCTTCATCTCCTCCCTCCTCCTTTCATTATCACTTTGCATCTTTTGCATCCTGATTTTTTGCCAGCTTTGATTCGTTTCTGCTCTATAAATATTTTCTTTTTATTAATAAACTTGTGTTTTGTTTTAATGAGCATTTTCTCCATCCTAAAGATATACATCCACACATGAAGCAGCTCTCCACATGTGTATAATATTTACATTATTCAGGTGTTATTTCCTCCCACCTTGGTGCTGCTGCATTTCGATGGTGGAGGTGAGACGTGTCAGCTGTGGGTGGAGCTGTGGGCGGGTTTTATTAAGACAGGGGAGGCATGAATCCATCTGTCTGATAGACCTCAAACGTCTCTTTTAATAGCTCCATCATCAGACGCTGCCAGCAGCTCTAATTGGCAGAACGTGGGAGTTGATGGTATTAAAATGGCTGCCGTGCTGTTCACCTCCATGACTGCAGCCTGTCAGTTACATGGGAGGCTAAGTGAACATGGACGAGAGAGGCAGAGAGAGTGGGAGGGAGAGAGAGAAGCACCGGGTTGAAGAGGTGCAGAGTTGGACACACAGAGCTTTATTTCTGTGCCTATTGGAGCCACATCGTTTCTATTATTGCTTCTAACACGAGCTGGGATTTCAAATATAACACACTTCTGCCAGTGTAACCAGTCTGGCACTGATCAGGGCAACAATTCATGATTATTTGTGTTAATCATTCAGTTAATTGTTTAGTATTTAGGTCAAATGGAGAATTCCCATCTCAAGGGTCCAAAGTGATTTTAAACAGTCCAAACGCACAAGATTCAATTTACGATTGTATGAAAAAATCGGTTTGGAGGAGATGGAACCAGCTGACGTTTAACGTTTTTCACCAGTTAATGATCATTGTCGTTAACTGGTCAGCAGATAAAGTGGCAACATTCAGTCACAAGAAGCTTGCTGACGCGTCGACTTGCAGGGTTAAAGCTGCTACTGTGTATCTGGAAAAACGCTAGCTAGCCATAAAACACAAGGCTTTGCTCGCCATCGTGAGAGCCGGCTTGCTAATTGACAGTTAGCATGAAGTTTAGTCCAGAGATGAATTTGTGCAGTCCACTCATGCCTGACGAGCGGCTGCATGCTGCAGGGTTATATCATCCAGGACGGTGAAACACGGCTAATATCGTAGCTTCCAGGCTCCACATATCTGCTCCCTCAATAGTCAGCAATCTCACGACTGTTTGTACTTCAGTTGCAGGAGTTTGTGTGTTAAAAATCACCAAATCTGAGCTGAGCGTGAAAACACTGTTAATGCTGGTGATGTTGCTTCTGAAGCTTCTTTGATACCCCGAGCACTGCGGATTGTAAATACACAAAAAATGTAAATGTACTTTTTAACAAAATAAAATAAAATAAATGAACTGAAGGATTTAATTTTGCCTTGAAACAGCTGAACAAAAGTTTTGCCTAAATAAAGGTTAAATTATTTAAGTAAAAGTTAAACAAGACAAAGACCAAATATTATCCACAGCAACTTTCAAGTCTCTGCAGGTCGTCCAAAACTCCATATACCTGCGATCGACTGTTGGTCCTCACAGCAGTGGACCAGATCCAGATCAGTTAATTCCAACCGTGTGAGGTCAATTCATGCATGTTTTTCCCATCACGGCGTCGATGTTTGTCCAACACTTTGTTCTAAATTCCTATTAAACGTGTGATGAATGTTCATGGTGCCAGAAGGATGAACCCTACGCTTTCCTGTAGCACCAAAATCAGGTCAAAATGAACACTTTTCACCATTAATGCCACAATACATAACGTCAAATGTAAAGCAGGTTTCCATTGTGGGGTTTGTGACCATTGCAGCCTCCAGGGGGCGCTAACAGATTACCCTCATGTGACTGCTGCTGTGCAGACTTTACTGTAACGCAGATGAATCAAAGCAGAGTCCAGCTGAGCTTTGGGCGGGAGGTCGCTAACAGAGTCTGTGGTGTTCTGTCAGGACAGAAATGCACTGATCCTCCCGTGAGACGGACGCCTCAGCGATGTGTCCAATCAGAAGCGCCTGAAGGCAACACTCTGACCTCTGTAACTGCACATCAGAGCCGCGTGGACACGGAGCCTAAGTGTGTCTAATTGCACTAAAGGAGGAAATCCGACGAGCAGGTCTGCAGCTAATGGCGGCCGGTGACTGATGCTCCCTTCATGCAGCCCTGCAGTGAGCACTCAGCCGGCCACTTCCTGTTTGTAATCAGATAAAAGCAGGCTAAACGAATGGAAACCCACACTGAGCATCTGATTCCTCATGCTGAGGGGAGATATTATGTTTATTTTATGGTTTTCACGGGAGATTAATGCAATTGAGTCGGTGTCAAATCAAAGCTGTTTAGGTCGAGCGCCATAAGGTTTAGATTTCATTAAATAGGATTTTGACAGCAAGTGTTTAACCCACATTTTTACCACCTTCACTGTGAACACTGTTTAGATCTTTTATGACCTTATGTTACGTCAAATGTAAAATAAAACTAAAATAACCAGTAACTCCTGCTGTCAAATAAATGTAGTGGAGCAAAAAGTAGAACATTTCCCTCAGAGAGAGGAAGAGAAGTAGAAAATCTCCCAACAATGAAAATATCAAAGTGGAGCAGTGAAACCACAGATGATATCAGAGAGCGCGGCGTCACACATCAGCTCAAACTGTTGGCTTTAGCAGCTTTTACAGATTCATATCAGGCTCTCAAAACAGATTGCAATAACATGTCACTGAAGCTGCATCACGCCTCAACCAGGTGAAATGTTTAAACTCAACACGTCGTGTTTGCTGCAGAAAGAGCCGTCTCCACAGATATGTCGAGTTTTTTCATACACACTGCTAGAAAACGGAGGATGTGAGCTGCAGTAGCCTTCAAAACAGGTGACTGTGTGACAGATGTGTCCAACAGAAAGCTGGAAAAGCTCACGCACGCTGCCTCGCTCGCTTATTTGAATTATTTGAATAATTATTTTCTAATTCATCTTCCACTGCGGCTCATTTGTGCTGAAATCTAATGAATGTCAACACGCTCTCAGTGACAGTGCTAACATGCTGATAGCGTGTAGCAGGTAATTTTCGCAACCTTAGATTAACTTGTAGCTCGCTAATATTTGCTAATTAGTGCTAAACAAAAAGTAAACCTGAGGCTGATGGAAGTGTCATTAGTTTTGCAGGTGTGGGTGCATCTATGAGGGAAATTTCACGGTGAGATAATTTTTGAGATTTTTCACTCCAAACCACAAATATCAGCCTCATGGTGGTACTAGAGGAAACATCAGGGGATCACCAAAATCACTGCGATGCATCTTCTGGGAACCATGAAGGTCTGGAAAACTTCATGGAAATCCATCCAGTAGTTGTAAGTATTTTCATAATCAGCTCACAATGAGCTTTATTCACATAGAATTTAGATTTGTGCTAAACACAGATCGCATCACAGAAACCTGCAATTTAACTGTTTCAGTTATTAAATGCCAGAAATAAATAAAGAAATGTGTAAATTTATGTAAAACAAAATGGGATTTTGATGCTGACCATCAGAAATTTGTCTCAAAGATCTCCGTTTTGTTCTCTTTGGCGACCCCTGTGGCCATAAGCAGTAATTGCAGGTGTGTTTTTGGAGTGAATTTGCTTTTGCAGTTTCATCGTGCAAATGCAAACAAGAGAAACTAAACCTGGTTACCAGCATCATTCTCACCACTGACAGCAGGTCTGTGTTTACTACTTTCAATTTGTACACTTCATGTGCCCCACCCGCCCGGCTGATCAGCTGCGCCTGGCTGCTCCGTGTGACGTATCAAACATCCCAGCTCCTGTAATCACGCAGGACATCATCCATCCTGACTGTAGCTGCTGGCCAATCAGAGGAAGCGGAGGGCGCCGGCGGGGCAGGTGAGCGGATGTAGCTCGTGTCGGCGGCACTCTGTCACTTTGACAAACATGTGCTCCAATTAGAAAAGCCATTAATTTCAATTTCTGTGCGATCTCAGATCACATCTCTGCCTGCTGCTGCACAACGGCTGACTTTGTTCATTTTGTGGTTGGCCGAGTTTGAGTAATAGAGGTCTTGCATGCATCTACAGGGATTTTTTTTTTCTTAACGTGCGTGTATGTGTGCTAAAATAGCATTACTATTCAGGAGCTGTCGAGCCTCCAGCAGAGCAGCGTGTCAGCAGAGTTGGGATGTAAAAGCAGGAGCTGTGAGGAACCTCCTGCTCGGTCTGCCTTACTAACTTTAATGTTCGTCCTTTTAGCTTCAACCTTTGCTACAGACGACCATTAGCAGCTTTTAACGGCCGCTAAACACTGTTTAACATCACTGGTGGGGCTCAGATATTCTGAATTCTAACTGTAAAACGATAATGTTTTGAATAATTACCTGACAATACGGCTAAAATTAAACGCAATCAGCACATTTTCTCCAGCAGCCTCTTCTCTGAAATGAAAGTAATGTTCAACACAAAGTCCTCTGGTGGCTCTGATTTATAACAGCTCCATCTTATTATCACTGGTTTCATCATCTGGATGACTGATAAAAACACTGTACCACCAACTTTTTAAAGATTTTGCACCTTTTATCAGGGAGTTTATGGCGGAGAGCTGACAGGAAATGAGGCCGCAGAGAGAGAGATGGGGGATGACTTTCACGTTAACACATTATATTAATCATTTTAGTCGTAAATGAGTTTTTCTCCCATCTGACTGATTTTCCACACTTCAAGCTTCTCTCGTGGAAATTATATTTACATACAACTAATGTGCAACAGTAAATAAGGTTTGAGAGAAATGTGATGCCACCGCGGTTAGTTTTTATCAACATAATGAGATGATGTCATTTTATGATTAGACTTCATAAAGTGTTGAACATATCTGCGAAACAGAGGCTGACAGCACATTTCTACGCGCTCGTTTCTTTCCACAATAACCTCTCAAAGCAGCTAAAGCGCCATAAAAGCATGTTTATTTTAATAATTTCATCACAGTCTTAGACCAAAGTGCTTTGGTTTGGATGGAGCCAAAAGTCAGAATCACAACCTGCTCAAAGGGCTTCACAGCGCGTTCAGCACACAACAGCTTCTCTGCTTTGACCTTTGACTCTGTCTCAATGCAAATGCAATGAATCTGTAACGTGCACAGTAAGTAAAGCTTAATTATGTCGAACCTTTTAAAACACACAGTTACAAAGTGCTTCACACACACGAGGGGATGAAGTACGCATAAACAAATCAGGTAAAAATACAACATAAAGACACAGCAGAGACTGCTCAGACAGAAAAACAATGGTGAAAGTGCACCGTGGAGACAACGTGAAAGTAGAACAGCGAGAACGTGGATCCAGGAGGACGTCGAGGAGCTAAAACAGGTCGGGCTGGAGCACGTGACCTCCTCCCAACCGCAGAAAGAGGACAGAAGACAAACACTCACGTGAGTCTCCTGAAGGATGAAGATCCTGAAGGAGGGGGACAGCTTGGACACTCATGGACTCAAGTCCTGAGTTTTGTGCCGTTGAAAAATATATTTCCTTAATTTTTTAAAACAAATTAGCATCAATAAAGGACTGATGAGGACTGAAACATCGCAGTGAGGACGTCTCTGCAGCGAGGACGTCTCTGCAGCGAGGACGTCTCTGCAGCGGGAACGTCTCTGCAACGAGGACGTCTCTGCATTGGGGACGTCTCTGCATTGGGGACGTCTCTGCAGCGAGGACGTCTCTGCAGTGAGGACGTCTCTGCATTGGGGACGTCTCTGCAGTGAGGACGTCTCTGCAGTGAGGACGTCTCTGCATTGGGGACGTCTCTGCATTGGGGACATCTCTGCAGTGAGGACGTCTCTGCAGCGAGGACGTCTCTGCATTGGGGACGTCTCTGCAGCGAGGACGTCGTCTCTGCAGTGAGGACTGTCTGGCTGCTCCTCGTTACTTCAGTGTGCTGTTTGAAGGTGGAGGTTAGAATCAGATTCAGATTGGGGTCGGAGGTCGGGGTTTGGGGTTAGGCAGCCTGGAGCTTTGTGTGAAGAAAGGTCCTCACAAGTATGGAAGAGACAAACAAGCACATGTTTGAGTGTTGCTGTGTTGGTACAATCACCTCCCTTCACCTCTGACTGCGCGGCCATCTTTTTGTTCATGTACCTGAGGTACATTTGAGTCTTGACAATGGAACAATCATCGGCGAGGGAAACATGTCAGGCAGCAATCAGCAGCTCCTCACGCTCATTTTCTCCAATCACTCGTCTTCAAATCGGTGGCTTTCAGCTCGCCGCGGGCGGAGGAAAACATGTTGAGCGCTTGCAGCGGAGGAGTTCCACGTCTTCCGGGTGCGGCTGCAATCTGTTGGCCGCTGCCTTGAATTCAGCCGAGCAGTAATAATAATCCTCAGCAGCAGACGATCCTAATTACAGAGCAGCGAGCGTCTGGCTGCAGCCGAGGTCAGAGGCCGAGCGCAGCATATTACAGTCATTGTTCTCCCAATGATCCCGCCGGCCTCCTGAGGATCTCCAAACTAAGTGAACAACTTCTTGCCAGAAAGTTGCGAGTGGACTTTTGTTTCTGCGGAGTTGGAGTTAATGGGAAAAGGAAACTGAACTTTTCCCTGAAGTTTAACTGTTTAACTTGGAGCTGTTCGCCGCTGTCTGCGTTCCACACCACAGAGCCTTTTCTTTCCTCTTTCATTTTGTTTTTCTTCAGAGGTTTGGATCCCCGGCTGCCTCGTCGTACCTCGCCACCCCCGGAGAGCAATACGGGCCTCGGCCTTATCTTTGGGAGGCACATTTCCCCGAGGGAAATCTCCCTGCCTCCACCTTGGGCTCTGCACTTAAGTGATGAACAAGTGAAACATGGCCGCTCTTTGTCTGCCCGCCGCTAATCAGCGAGGCAGAGCGCTGCTGCTGCTGCCATCTGGCCTCCTGCACCACCTGCATCACTGACATCACTTCTCCTTCGCTCGCTCTTCTTCTTCTTCTCGCCTTCCTCTCACTCCATCCCTCCATCAGGCCACAGCTTCAAACTGCCCTGTTAGAGGAGGGAATGAAAAATACTCCCGCATTCAGCACTTTTACTTGTTAATGAAGCAGCTGAAGGCGAAGGAGTGACGGAGTGGACAGTTCAGTCTGCTGCTGGGGGAAAAGCTCGTATCTCCACTTCTGGTGATTTTCATATTTAACATCACTTAAAGAAAGAAAGATGGAAAGAGTCTTTATTCAGATTTACCCTTAAAACAGTTTTAATGTAAAGAGCATCTGAAGTCTTCTTTTCTTCAGGAGTAAATTAAACATACAGTGAAATAATTATATCCTCGATTGATTCTTGTCCCTCATTATTAATTGCACCTTATTGCAAATGTTCTTTGTCGTTTTCCTGCTGAGTGTAAATCACTAATCAGTTAAAACCCTCGTTCTTTGCATTCACTTTAAAGTCACATCACACACACAATAATCCAATCAACACGCTCAGTTTACCTGCGCTGTCTGCAGACGGGAGTTAATCTGTGTCTGTAAAATCATTATATTTGTATTTAATCCTCCGTCACCACTGACTGTTGTGGAGCGGTTTAACTGTTCAAGCTAACATCAGGCTGCTCACAGTGAGCATGGAAACAGTGTGCAGCTGGTCAGAGGAATGAATTTATTACTCATGGTTCATGAAACACGTCAGTTTACGTACAGAAATCCACTGATGTTTCAGGTTTATGAGTGGATCCATAAACAACTTGAATGTCAAATGTTAGCATTGACAGTTTCTGCACAAACTTTACATTTCTACATTTTACATTTCAGCTTTATGTTGTGATGAAGTCTGATGAGGTTCAGGCACAAAAACAATTGTTTACGGTGAGGAAAAGATCGCGTTTTGGCTTAAAACACCCGGTTTTGTCGGCACAGTCATGCCGTCTGCTGCTCCGAGCTCACGTGCACATTAATCTGATCTACGTCACTTCAGTATCTGTTGTAGAAATGTTGATGTGAAACATGAAATATACAAAGTTAACACATCCGTCAGGCCTCACTGGGTCCATTTCTGCTGCGTTCTTCAGCGTTTGTTTGCAGACGTCTTGTTCGTCTTTGCTGAATAAAGTTTCTCCCTCTCTCTGCTGTTCGTCCACAGCGGTCAGTTTGCTCTCTGCGGCTGATCTGGAGTCAGCTGTCCTCCTCAGCAGGACTGTAATCAGAGTCCGGGAGCAGCACATATCAGCGCTGGTCTCCAGCTGCTGAATATGTAAAGCCTTATTGAAGCTACGCTCCAGCAATTTCTCTTAATTATTGGAATAATCAGATTGAAGGAAAGGAGAGGCTTCGCTTATTGGATTAGCCGAGACGATCCTCCAACACAAACCATCTCCTGTGCTCTATCTGCCTCGCTCTATTCAATTCACTTCGATTCAATCAGCTTCATCGGTACGAAACTTTTCAAACAATATCTCCAACGCAAGGAAGTGCAATATAGATAATTATCAATAATTTAAATATCAATATTAACAGCCGCCATGATTGGATTAAACAAAAACTAGACCAGAAGGAGCTTTGATGTGTCTCTGTCTGTCCTCCCTCACTTCAAGTCTTCTTTCAGTGTTTGTGTGTTAACGTGAATCCAAAGATCCAAAAATCTGAAAACCTTCATGCAGAATAAATCCTCATTTTTCATATTTTATTCTTCTTTTTAGCTGAATAAAAGAAAATGTTGCATCCAATACAGACAACCATGAAATCATGAGAATCTGCATACCTGCACAGGTGTTTTCACTTCCTCTGGCTGATCAGTCAAACTCACCTGTGCGCAGCTCTGTGTCCCCACTGGGGGGTGGAGTCAGGTCATCAGGTGGACCTCAGCTCACCTGATCTGACTGTCTTTCAGTCGGTCTTCATGTCTCGCTCCTGGTTTCTGCTCTTTGGTCTTTTTCTGCATCATTTCTACAGAGAACTGAGAGAAAAGTGTGTTTTATTTCTAATGTTTTTAACATGTGTGTTTCGGTTATCGTGACGTCGTTACCTGCTGCCATGTGGGAACACACCAACATCACGATAACACGGTCCATCAGGCCTGTCCCACAGCGGACATTTGGACTTTTGAGCACAGGTGTCTCTAACAGCAGAGGCAGCATGTGCAGCGTCAGACTGGAGCAGCGAAATGGAATTCAGCCACCAAACTCTTTATTATTCATTTCATTACTCACACCTGTGCTTCATAGTGTGACACGTCCAAACTGTCCTTTTAGTTTTGACTAAAGAAGCCAGAAACACGAGCAGTCAGCTGATCAGACATGCAGAAACACACCAAGAGATTAGCCATGTTGAATTTAGAGGTCAGACCGACACATCTACGGTAAGTCCAGAGGGTCAAAGTTGATGCAGGTTGCAAACAAGAGATATAAAACTGTAAATAAAAATCAACACTTTTAACTGTCAGTTTTTGTTTTGTTTGCTTTTTTGGTGGTTTTTTAGCTTTTCAGCAGGGATTTTAAGGGTTGGGGGATTCAGGATATCTGCTGGAGGAAGAGTGTGACGATCGTTCATATGAAGTGACTCACTGAATGACAGCAGTCAAACACACATCAGGCCCACTCACTCACAGTGTCCACTCACTCTGACACAACAATAGATATCTCTCCAGCACACACACCTTGTCTGTGTGTGTGTGTGCGTCCGTGTGCGTGTGTGGTTTTGGGGTCGAGGCTCTGGGCTGAGGGGACACCGGGGGCATTAAGGCGGGTCGATGTCTGGCGGTGGGAGGGAGCCGGCCATAATCTCCATCAGCCATGTAGGAAAGTACATTACTGCCACTACAAAGCCTATTAACCAAACCGCAGGTCATGCATTATTGAATGGATGTTGGTTTTATTCGCCTCGTTCAAAGAAATGAAAAAAAAAGGACAAACATAAATTATGCAGCTGCAGCTCCCCCGCTTGAAAATATTGTTTTTGTTTTCGGTGTTTAATTGGATTCGTAGCCTGGGAGGCATGGCGGTGGACGGGGGGGGCAGGGCACTCAGATCACATCGGAGTGACTTCAGGGGGAATATTGATCGGTGATACGGATCCACAGAGAGCATCCAGCGGGATCTCCATCTGTAAACAATGACTGAGGGCGGCGAGGAGCTTCACCTCCGAATCACAGATGAGGCGTCGCCACCTCAGGCTCGAGTCTGCACATCTGCACTGTTCGAGAAGGTGTGTGTGTGTGTGTGTGTGTGTGTGTGTGTGTGTGTGTGTGTGTGTGCGCGCGCGCACGCGTGTATCTCTGCATCATACACACTCAGAAAACAACACAAAGCACTATGGGCTCGTTACACAGCTGCTCTCACATGACAGAAAACACTGAAATAATCTCTAATAACGCACCAAAATGTTACTAAAGTACGAAGCATTAGCATCAAAATATACTCAGAAGTAAAAGTACAACAGCTCAGTTCAGAGTAATGTGTGTTTTTGTGTAATTTCATGCTGCAGCTGCTGGGTGGTAATAAAGTTTCATTCTGATTTACAGTATATCAATATATTTGAATTTATTGTGGATTATATTTTATATAATATAAACTTAAACTCACGTAAGCTTTCCAATAAGTGATCCTGGTTGATCCTGCGGGAGCTCGGATGTCCTCAGTCAGTCCAGCATCTCACAGCTGATCATCTTTTCTTAAAACAAAGCAGTCGATCCTCTGGAGAACATGAACGAGCTCAGAGAATTTAATCTGCCTGTAAGGATTTGGATATTTCTGTGAGCAGAAAATCCACATTAAATGTCCTAAAATTGCGACCAAAGACAAAGTGAGGAATAATAAGCTCTCCTTATTCTCAGGAAAGCATCCCAGAGTTTTTTAGGTGAAAATAATAAAGTTCTTAAATATTAAGTGAAAAGTTGGAGCAAAAACTCAGACTGAAGAATAAATTTCCTCTTCAGTTTATGCAGCCTTGAACCATATTTGCAGTTGGAGCAGCTGGCTGCCTCCACCCGGCCGGCGTTGGCACATTTTCTCCTCCTGACGGGGTCACGGAGGTCGAGCGCTGCCGACCGCAAACAGCCGTGTCTTCGCTTTGGCCTCCTGACTGACGGAGGATCCCAGACGAGACCAGCGCGGAGCTTCTCCTCCAGCCACCGCTGATCTCATCCCATAATGCTTCATTACCGGAGCGTCCACTCTGACCCCGGCAGCCATTTAGCAGGCAGACGGAGGGAGGCCAGAAAGGTCCAGAAACACACACATGACACGAAGCCAGCCGATGCGATAACAAGGCCGTGTTTGAGATGGAGCGAGTGGCGTTTGGTCTCCGTCAGCTCCGGTCAGCAGTTTGTGTTTCCAGCAGCAGCAGCAGCTCTGCGGCGAGCAGCAGGACACTCATCCAGCTTCACACTGATGATATATAAAGCTGGCAGACATAACGCTCCTGTTAGCAGATATCTGGATCTTATCAGACAAACTGTAAAACAGATGTACGCTTTTATCACTGAAATACTGCGCTGAGGAGGAGGAGGAGGCTGCCTGACCACTTCACAGCGCTGAGGCACTTTACAAGTTTTCCCTGTTATGCTGCTCTGCCCCGAGACTTTTATTTGACAACTGTAAGTTATGAGTTTCCCTAAAGGCCATAAAGCATGCAGCACGTAATCCACCATGATGATTAACGAGGACTTTGATGCTTTTAGTTAAGCAGCCTAAAAATGCTATTCATATTCATATTATTCTATTTATAATATTATTTCACTGCTGTGTCCTTTGAGTCAGTGCAAGGGTTTGCGCTTAAAAAAATAACTTCAAGAAGTTTTCAGTTTGACTTCAAGTGCTTGAACAAAAACCAGCAGGCAGCTTGAGTTTACTGAGCTAAAGTAAAGTCATAAATAATGCAGCTGAGTGCCTCCATGTTAAAGATCCCCTCCAGACATGTTTTAAGATGTAAATAAATGACTCCACTTTGAATGATAATGTGAATGATATTTTTCTCCAAATAAAGTTCAATTATCTTGTTAAAATCTTTCATTTCAAAGTGCAGAATTTATGAATATGGAGTTATTTTTCACTTCCAGAGTTTGACTGTTGGACACAGATGCTTCCTGCTTCGCTGAAAGGTCAGTTCTCGGTGTGAGGCTTCAGGTCTCCACGTCTCACCTGCGTGAGTTGAATACTGAAGCGGGATTGGCTTCAAAACTGTTTGTGATGTCACTCATAGCCCCGCCCCTTAAATCAGCCCTTCAGTGAGCTCAGAGAAACTGTTCACATCCATCATTCTGCAGTGACGCTCAAATATTCAACCGTGGGAACAAGAAGGAACATTTATTTTTAGGTGGAGGAAGACTTTAAAGAGTGGAAAGACACACAAAGTTCATGATGTTTAAAGGAAGTCTGCAGGAACTCTTTCATATTATTCTAAAGAAAGGAAACATGGAAGAGCTGCAGGATTAGGTTGATTTTTTTGTTTGTTTTCTACTAAATGTGGGTGATAAGACATTATCTCTCTGTTCTCTGTTGTTTTGTTCTCCTCTCCTGATGTATGAATCTGCACTGTGTTTTGAATTTACTGTATCAGGAATTAATATTCAGCAGCTGCATTCAATGCAGAGCTTTTTGCCTCCGACAGAGAAGAATAGATGTGATTTCTTTTCCAGCTCTGGTCTTGTATTCGTGGCCCTCTTTGGCCCTCTTCGGCCCTCTTCGGCCCTCTTCGGCCCTCTTTGGCCCTCATCTCGCCTGCTCTCAGTCCAGTTTCTGCTCGTGGCTGCGATCCAAAACGAAATCTGCGTTTTGTCCTCGATGCTCAGCTGCCGGCTGTCAGAGCAGCATCACAGGGCTTCAGGTTCGAGACTCTGCGAGCGGAGATCAGACCGTGACATCCACCCAACGTCGCACGTTTTACAAACAGCCGCCATCTTAAGTCGTCTTCCTCCCTCAGCTTCATGCGAGCCATCGGTGAACCTGAGAGGCAGGTGAAGGCGAGCAGGAAGAGGGTCGTTCATTAGCTGCAGCCGCCGCGCTGCCTTCAGCCTATAATTAGCCAAAGCATCACTGACTCAAAGTTTGCAAGCTGCACTCAACAGTATAAATATTCATATGCATCTCTGAGAAATCAATAGGGCAGAACAAAACTTTATGATATTAAAGTATTACAATATTAATGTGTGGGCGAAAACACTTTAGACAAACTAAACGCTCCTCCTCCCTCCTCTTCCTCGCCATTATGCATGCTGGGGGATCAGATTCCATGACCTTTGCCATCCGATGGGAACTTGTCTTTGCTTTGGGGAGCAGATAAGCCCGGATGATCCGCAACAATAAATAAATCTGTGAACAGGCTGGAGAGCCCGAAAGCTCCCTCCCTCCCTCCCTCTCTAATCTTTGCAATTTGCCATGGCTGATAAAATTTTAATGAGGAATAAGCATAATGGGAGCCTCAGAGAGATTACAGTGAACTGGGAGTGAGACATGTCGGACCAATGAAGATGGAGGAAGCAGAATCAGGCTACAGATCAGAGATGCTCCGCGGGCCCCCCGGGAGGAGGCGGGCGGGAAACACCCGGCGCAGACGGCTGCGAAGTGTTTTTAGTTTTCGGATTGTTTTTAGAGGAGATGCTGCAAACGCACCACCTGCTGGGATTTCACGTTTCCCCTCCTCGATTGAGAACAAGCCCCGCCTTCCTCCAGAGGTCAAAGGTTTCTGCAGATTCTCTGAAACGGGCTGAAATGTTTAGAAAAAGACACATTCTCCATTTTTGGCTTTTAGAGTCACACGATTCCTTTATGAGAGCGTGATTTAAAACACACCCAGAGCCTGACGGAGCTTCAGGTGTTTTATCAGTAGATCAGGATCACTCTGTGACAAAGCGACCTGAAAACAAATTGCATATACTTCATTTAACAGATTTAGTGTTTATTTTTTTGATGGATTCCTTCAGAGGGTGCAGAGTGCAGGCTTCTCTCTTTTACCAAAGACGAGCTTAATTGCAAAGTTAACTCGTCTTGAAGCACGCTTCATTCAAACTCGACAGAAACAAAATGAAACTCGTGAACCTCGTCTTGTCTTTCCACTGTTCCAGCAATCATCGACTGTGGTTTGTTAGATGTGAAGAAATTCCAGCTCTAAATGCTGCTTTTCCACGTCAGTGATGGCCGACCTTCCTCTCGCTGCTCTCCTGGTTCACGGCTCCTCTGTCCCCGTCTGCCGTGTCCTCATCGTCCCCGGAGGCAGAAACCTGGTCGGAGCTGCTGTAAATCACCTCCGTGCTGTAATCACTGTCTTCAAGCTGGTCTCTGTCTGTCTTGGAGGCTGTGTTTGGTCCCGATCTGGCCTTGGCAGACTCCAATCAGCCAATAGGGCCACTAGCTACATGGCTAACCGAGCTAACTAGCTAACAGCAGCTAGTAGCTTCAGCGGGTGACCAATTCTACACATCGTCCCTTTAAATGAAAGTTTAATTCATCTATTGGTGTGAAAGCTGTCAATCAAACCAGCTAAAACAACAGCCCACCTTTTTAAGTGGTGTTGGTCCGGATCAAAATCAAAGCAGACTACACAGGATTCAGTAACAGTAGATGTTGCATATGATTTTAGCACGATTTCTAAAAATGAAACCACTATTAAACCCATCTGCTGATTGTGGGAAGTGTCAAGAAAGCAATAATTATCAGCAATCTAGATGATTATGCAACATCATGCAAGATTTGGTAACAAGCGTGAGAGTGTGTTGATTTTCCCTCATCAATCAGGACAATGAGAAGGAGATGAAATTATACCAGACGCCTTGTTTTCATCCTGTTCTCAACTATTTGTCATAATTCATTCACACACAGGCCGCTTCCTGTCTGGATTCATGTTGCTCATCATCAATTATTTATTTGTGGCGTTCTCAAAGATGGACAGACGCGCAATTAATAAAAAGTCGCAGTGGAAGAATTACAATACGGAGAAGAAATGAAGTCCAGACGTATAATATGAAGTAACTCTTACATGTCGTGAGCTAAAGGGTTTCAGACAGACGGTAAGATTGTGTAACCCTCAAGCAACGTCTGGTCAGGCCAGGCAGGACTAAGACCCGGACCTCCAAACATCCTCAGCGCCACAAAGAGCGGACGCATGCAGGCCAGAGGAGATAACGGACACTAAGAGAGGTGGAGGTGATCGGCTGTGAACACAGCTGGAGAAGCAGTGGCTGAGGTTACAGATCCACATCTGTTCCTGTGTCCTGTCAGCTCTTCTATGAGGCTTCTTACAGACACCTGGCGGCCTTTTCCGATGGGTCGACGCCGCCTCTGCCCTCTGCCCTCTGAACCACACAGAGAGAAGCTGCCTGAACTCGTCCCGTCAGCTCAGACGACCCCCACCCCCCCGCAGCACCACCCGTGACAACCTCGACAGTGAACAGGCGTGACTCCTGCGATGCCCGTTTACACCGAGCCGGTTCGTGTCGCGCGCGGCGGAGCCGGCGTCGTGTTCTTTGATTGATTGGCCTCGGCTAACGTGGCGCAAGACAGAAAACACTCGCCATCTCTCAGCAACAATTACCCGTCCCTCCACGCCGGCTGTCAGCGTGCTAATTCATCTGTCATCATCCCACTTCTCCCAGTAGAATCAGGCTGACAGCCAGCCCAGTATCAGTCACACGGCATTACACTCCTGTTGGCTTTCATTAGCTCCACTTTGTCTTTCACCATGAAGGATGCTGGATTCTGTTTTACCCTTAAAACTAATGTTTCTGCTCGTTCTGCTTGAACTCTGCTTCACATTCACGCTGGGAGCTCAGCACAGGGCCGTGTAATAGAAAATTACATAAGTTGAACCAATTCAACCCCGTCAGGTCCACCAGCGGCTCCATCCACACAAACTCACGCTGTATTTCCAGGAATGCTTCAAACGTCGGGCAGAAGAGCTCGAGCTGGCTGACGAACACACACCTCTGACACGAGGCTAAGGCTCACTCCTCTTCAGCTGTGGTGACGCCGTCCAGTTCCTCGTTGATGTGAATCAGTTCTCCACCTCGGAAACAGCAGCTGATAAAACTGAATCAGAGCGGCTGCTAAACGGACACTGATGTGAGATTGTTTTAAGGTCAAGAACTCACTTTGAAACTCAAATGTTTGACTCAGTTATTGCACAAAAGGAAGAAAAAACTGACTTACAAGAGGCTCTTGAAGTGCTCAGAAAATGGAAAATTTAAAATCTAATGACAGCCGGGCAGAATCAGCTCGCTGATGAACATTATGGGATATGATTGAACCTGATAGATGTGAGAAAATCACATCTTTAAGTTTTTAAACTCATAGTGATGGAAAAAATACATTTAGTTTGGTGTGGCGTTGGTCCGCTGGGGGATCTTTTCTTGAAGCGTCTCCATTATTTTGTCCACCCCTGGATTTTCAGCAGTCTCTGGGGGGAGTATTTCCAGGGAGGATGATGGGAGTCTCTGACAGCCCGTCTCCTCCCTCCTGCATGACTTAGCAGGGCCTATCAGAGCGTCACGGCATCCGATTCCCTGTGTGGCAGCTGAAGAGCAGGAGGGTGAGGCGAGGGTGGGGGCGAAGTGGTCTCTGGGGGGCCAGAGGTCATCTCTAGGGGCCGAAGGCTTCTCCTCATCCTCATCCTCATCCTCACACTCATGCTGCCTCTTTTCTCAGGTCAGTTGAGAAGAAAAGTTGGGTTTTTAGTTTTGTGGGGGGAGGTTGGGTGGCTTCGGCCTCGCCTGACTCTGGTTTTCGTGGTTTGGGAATCTGGACTCACATCACCTCAGCCAGGCTCCAACATCTGGTGCATCAACTGAAACCACAAGGCCGTTACCGCAGCGTGTCAAAGGGTTGTATGAGGGACTTATCAATAGTTTATTACCTGCAGGAGATGGCAGTCAGCACACCCCCGGTTTAAAGAAGCAGACAGGAATACTGACACAGAATGCAGTGCGGTGCTGTGGAGAAGCAACATGTATTTCATCCACCAGCAATCATCAATATGTTATTCAGTCCTTTACCTTGACATCAGACAGCCCTCCACACACACACACACACACACACACACACACACACACACACACACACACACACACACACACACACACACACACACACACACACACACACACACACACACACGATCCACAGCAGTTTAGGCTCCACCTGCAGAAGTTCCTCCTCTGTACACTCCGGCTCATGAAGGTCTCCACAGTGAACGGCGTTTTGTTGTTGCTGCTGTCATAATCACTCATTTTATCTGCTTGTGTCTCCTCCTGTATGTGAGGAACAGTCCGAAGGAAAGAGTCTGAAGGCTGAAAATACTAAAAACATGGTGCACACTTAAACTGATGTGGATTATTTTAGGTGAGCCTTTCTTTAAGGTGTGACCAGGTACATGCTGACCGCCAAGTGGTGCCCTGCATCCATTTGTCCAACCAATTTGTCCAACTATAACATATGTTATGTGTTAACATATGTCTGTGTTTCACTTCTATTAGGGTCCAAAGTGCCAAAGAATCGCGCATCTATTTAAACATTAGAATTTCAGTTCTGCTTATCGGTTTCTAAACACTTTAACACTTTATTATTATTACAAACAGGAGCTCCAAATCTGCAAGAACGTGGCCGTCTGCAGGACTTATGTACTTCACTCATCGACGGCATGTCTGTGATTGGCTGTGGGGCTGCGATGGCTGATGTTGTGTAATCAGTCGCGAATGTATTTTATTTTTCAGGACAGTTTGTTCCTGTTATCAGTATACAAACATAAGCAAAGAGGCGTGAAGGGAGGAAATCGTTACTGATGATTAATGTAAAAATACATTATCACAAAAAAACAGTCAAAAGGATTTAACAAATCAAATGAGTGAGTTAGGGCGCCACCTATAGGCAGAGACAGGAAGCACAACACAAAATGTAACATAATGAGCATTTGACCTTTTTTTTTTTGCCAAACTGGAATCAAAACTGTGAATTTCTAAGCACCAGAATCAACCAGCAGACCCTCGCCCTCCTCCACCCTCCAGCGCCTGCGTCTGACAGACCTCCACCACGTGATGTTGTTGTCGGCTACGATGAGTCCGATCCTCTTTTTGGTCATTCTGCAGTTTTCCGGCAGCATCCGGACTCCCCTGGTGGATCCTCGTCCCTGATCTAATAACTCTGATAAAAAGACTCTTCAGTGAGAGACAAAGAGCCGCTCTGCAGCAGGTGAACCGCTGCTTCGATTAAAGACGGATGGAGGCTCGAGTGTTTCTGATTCAACCTGCCGCACTGAATTTACTTCCTCCACTTTTACTGCAGAGAAAAGGGGTTTTTATTTTCCTCGGGCCGCCATCGGTGGCTTTTCTCTGCTGCCAATCTGACGGCTCCTTTGAGAGGTCGGCCATAAATGTCTGCCGTGAAAAGAACAAGTTTCTCTCAGAAATAAATATCAAATATCTCACAAAGAGCAGAGCAAACTCCTCCATTGTGCACCGAACAACAGACTCTCATCATAACATTAATAATTAATAACTTAGATTAAAGCAGATATTCTGAATGTAACAGACGTGATGGAAACAATAACAACGCAACTTAATACTGAGTGTAAACAGCTGGAGGAAACACACCACAAAGTAAACAATTAGCCCATCGCCCGCCGCGCTGGTTGCTTCGAGCTAAATGCTAACGTCGTCATGCTCACATGCTAATGTTCGGGAGGTTTGATGGAGAAGACGTCTCAGTCAGAGGGATTCATCCTCTGGGGATCATGAACATCCGTACAAACACTAAGTACAGGACTTCATCATGTTCATTTTGCAGACTTTGCTGCTGCTGATCACAAGTTTAACAGCTTCTGTAGTTTAGATTTCTCTCTCCATTGATCGGTGCTTCGTGTCCTTGCTGCTGCTGCTGCTGCTGAGTTTCTCCTCTCACGATCAATGATCTTATTTTGTCTTCTTCCGCAGGCTGACACTCTCTGTTGCCTGAAAGATTTCGTGACATTATATTATGATTCAGTCGGTGGCCATTTTCTATAATCCTAAAATAAAAATGTCCACTAATTATTCGGCATTCAGTTAATAACGGCACTAAATGAGCCTGCTCGGAAGCTAATTATGTTCCAAACACACTCTAAATGCACTCATAAATCAGAAGCAGTAATAAAGAGAAACCAACATACTGTTTTATGTGTTATTGTTTCTGTCCATTTCCAATCAATGGAGAAGAAACCATGACTTACAACAGCATGACTTTATTTATTTTTCATGATGATTAACTTGTATTAATGAATAAAGTGATGCTTTCACACAGTGCACATATATGTTTTATTATTTTAACAAAGATATTGATTAAAAAAAACAAGGGGTCAGTTCAGAGGGTTCATTCGGTCCTCTGTCGTCACTAACGCTCAAATATTTATGTGTTGCTTTAATATCACAGCAGTAAATCATATATATAAATAAAACGTATTGATTGTATTTATTATCTGTGCACGACAATCCAATCGAGCTTCCTGTGCTCACCCACCGTGCTGCTTCCTCCTCTTCATCATCAGCATCTCCAGGAAACAGTTCAGGTGAAGATAATGATAATCAGAAGAGTCAAGTTTTGACGTGTTTAACGTCTCATGTTTATTTTAAACGCAGTTTAAACACAAATTCTGGACTTTAACGGTGTCGTCGATAGATTCAAACGTGCCCTCTGCTTCCCTTTTCGCTCACTTGCTGAACAGTTTGTGGCACACTGTGATTGGCCTCCAGACATCCAATCAATTCAGCCCGTGTGTTTGAGCGGGGTGAGATCACAGTCGTTCTGATTGGCCGGCAGATTCCAGCAGGTTAAAAGGTGTCGACGCCGCCGAAGAAAGGAAGCAGATGTGGTGTTTTAAGCCACCATGAACAGCGTGGATCTTCGCGGCGGCCGGCGGCGTCTGCGGCGTTCAGTTCCAGCCAGCAGATAATGACAGTGGTGCTCAAGAGGAAATTAAATGTCAAGCCGCCGCCTTTGATTTCTGCTAAATGGAGCGCTAATTACACAGAAAAGCTGAAAATCCAGCCACTGTCTGTCTGTCACTTTCTCCTCTCAGTGTGGCCCGAGCAGATAAAAGAAGAGACTCATCCAGAAAGACCTGTTCTCCCCATCGCCTCCTCCTCCTCCTCCTCCTCCTCCTCCTCCTCCGCCTCCCCACTGTTCCACAGTCTGAAAGTGGAAGCTCGTCTGATGAGTAATCGTCGCCATTTTGTGACACCGTGCCGCCGCCGTGGCTGAAAACAGACGATTTACACCTGGAATGAGTCAACAAAGCTCTGAAAATAGTTTCTTTAAGAGCAAGTGGATAAAAAACCCACCGTGTGTGACTCATCCCCAGCAGGCCTCATCTTTACTCTCAAAAACGCTCTTCTGCTGCTGTAACGCACTGAAGCAGCGACTCTTTCCATTTACTCGAATGACGTCGTGCAAATTCGAGGAACGGGAGTCTGCATTTCAGAGAGCAACAGGTGGGCAGCAGCACAAACCTCAGGTATCATATACGTATAATTATACTGCATAAAATGCACAACCGCTGAGCAAAAACATTCAAATTGCTGATTACTTATATCCCAAATTGGGAAAAATACTTATTTTATCTGCTTCCTTTGAGGTCTTCTCTCAGTTACTACATTGTATGTGTATTTTTAGGCTGAACATATTGAATTTTCTTCAAATATACTGTGTGAAGTTGCCTGTAACTGTGTGTTATTTACTGTATTTTTAAGAGGTTGGACGGTCACGCCTGTGAGCCTGATTTGCACAAACACAACGTGCTGCTTGCTTTTCCTCTCGTAGACAATAAATACCAAGAATTTCGTGTCTGTGTGTCGCTGATATGTGACTGAGTGTAAGCCCATCACTGAACCTAAAATGTGTCCTGAACAGTTTTATGTCGGCCGTCTGTCTCACCCTCATGAACTCAAGATGAATGAATTTCCTCAAATTTGTCACAAAGCTCCACTTTGTAACTCAAGAATTCATCCACTAATTGCCAAAATTCCACGTGGTTCAAGTGCTTTTATATCCAAAAGGTCAAAGGTCAGCTTCACTGTGACATCATGATGTTCATTCTTCAACCACAGAACAGAAGAATGCTTCACATCTGGTCAGATGCTGAATTGGTGACTCTAATCTTGGGTGTCCACAGTGAAACTGAGCTGATGAATGTGACTGTGATCGTTGAATTCTACGCTAACAGTCATCGTCGTTAATGATGGCGTACATCTCAGCGCTGAATGCTGTGGAAAGTTTGACTGACGTGTTGTTTTCGCTGTTTGTTTCACCCTCCTGCAGCCCCTCAGTGCTCCCCAACAGATTTCTGAATCAGTAATCAGTAATTGTGTCAATGCAAACCTTCTTTAAGGGTTTAATTGCTGATTCGAGTCCAGTTTCTACGCACCATAAAAATCCTCCAGCAGAAAGACGCAGACTCAAAAATGAAGGACGTCATGATATTACGTGTGTCTCACCATCCAGTTTTGCACCACTCCACATATGAGACTCTGCCTGTAATCTGGGTGAATAAACTTATTTTAGGCTAGCAGCTAAATGAACTAGCTCTCTGCATAGGTAGGCTACTGTTAGCATGTTATCATGGAGCTAGCACGCTCTGTTCACAGCAGCCTCACAGTCGCACCATTTAAACGTCTTAAAATAAAAAACAGCTTTAATGTTGGATTTTACTGACGTTCTGCCAGCGATGGCGGCTTTGCAGCAGTCCTGCAGCTGGGGGTCACAGTCTGAACGACATGACATCAACGTGATGGTCGCTATGTCATCACGCTTCCCGCACCGCTCTGTGGGCTGACTGGGCACTAAATCGAACGGACACCGGCGCGCTGGTTGTCATAAAGTTTTGTGGGGTAGCAGCTGAAACAGATCAACAGCCTCTAAGTGATGCACGGCGACGCATCAGAGGTTTTTTTACGCCCTCAGCTCTGATTAAACAGACAGACTCTCTTCAGGTCACAGGCAGCAGAAACATGAGGAAACGCTCATACGTTACACTGATGGTGTGTAACCGTAATTTTACTGTTGAATCTGATGACACTCAGCGGCAGAGGAATGATTGAAAGTGCTCTCTAAAGGAAACTCTGAAAATTCCTTCAATATTAGACCCATAATTCATAGCAGAGCCTGTACGACTGCACCAACGCCGAGCTTTAAAACGGCCATAAAACTGTAACTAACGCAGAGAGAGCGCCTCTGTAATTGACAATAAAAACAATAAAAACAACTTGTGAATGGAGATGTGGAGCCGGCAGTCAGTGCTAATATCCCACATCCTTAAAAGTTGAGGCTGCTTGAGTTTTTAATGTACTGTAGAGAGCTGCGGCTGCTGTAATGAAATGTAATGAAGCTCTGTAATCAAAGGCAATTTCACAAACGCACACAGAGAGCGAGAGAGCTGCAGAAAACACACAGCTAATAGCACTGCAAGCTTCACACAAAGGCTTACAGGCTAGCAGTAGCTGTGGTAGCAGTGATTGCAGTCAGTGCTGATTGTAATGTTGAGTAAAACTCTTTCAGTGAAGGACCTGACTCAGACCTACCTGCGCCCAAACCCTCCATCTGTTTTGTATTTCCACGGCTTGTTGCTGGATGGTAAGAGTCACATCAGCCACCTACGTAGCATGAAATCATATCGAACGCAGCACAACAAGGCGGCAAACGTTGAGAAAAGGCAAGAAAAAATACAGCAGCTGATGAGGGATTTAAAAATGGTGGAGGGGCCCTTCTGTGGACCAATCAAAGGACGGCAGTTGCTCTATGGTCCTCAGAGATCCAGAGATAAGTGACCAAACTGCATCAAGCGTCCTGCAATATAAATACAATCCTAGACATGAATGTGTTGTCGTCAGGTGGATCTAATTTATGTTCTGTTTAATTATAATGATGCATCACAATTCACAAACTGATGTGTGAAATGTGTCAAACTGATGTATTGGAGAATAAAGGAAACAGTCAACTGAAGTACCTCAAAACTAAATGAATACAGTGATTCCATAAACGTGTTCAGTTGCTTTCGACTTTGAGCAGAATCAGAGTGTTGAACACACACTGACAGATGTTTAAGGAGCAGAATAAATGCAAACCCTCCAGATTTTTATATTCATGGTCCCAGAGAATGAAACCTAATGACTCTGTTCACCTCCTGATCTTTCCTCCACAAGCCTCAGGCCAGAATTTCAACAACAAATATCCAAATGGAGCCGTCAGATTTCAGGACAAACAGATTATTTTTAGCTCCGCTGCTGGTGCTCCATCGTCGGTTTGTTGTCTGTTCTGTCCAGCACTTGTATGTTTTGGCATTTTGACATTCACTGGACAGTTCACAGTACAAATACAGGAAGGACAGATGGAGAGAGAGGAGCATAGCATGCAACAAAGTCCCGGCGTCATGGGATGTGTCTTATGCTGGCTTCAGACTACGCAGGCTGATAATAGCCTGAGCCCAACGGCCAATCATAGTGGACGAGGCCGACGCCACATCTGGGACGCCTCAATACGCCTCACGCCTTCCACGACGTGGACCTCTCACCTGACGTCGTCAGACCACCTGGATGTCCAACCCTTTCATTGCGTGGCTGTAATGAACACTACAGCCTCCAGGAGGCGCTACTGAGGCAGCATATGTTTAGTCCTGTTGAGATGTTTTTGATCATGATCTCAAACTATTTGGATTACATCATCATGAAGAATCATCCACAAATCCTGACGTCTTAACATAAGCACTGTGTGTGTGCGTGTGTGTGCGTGCCTGTGTGTGCGCGCGTGTGTGTGTGTGTGCGTGTGAGTGTGCACGATGATGATAAAGATGAGACGTTCAGAGTTATAGAGGATGAGCGAGGATCATCATCGTCATCATAGCACTGCTCTTTGATGTTAATGTCATGCTCTCCGGCTGCAGCAACCTGGCAGCGCCACACACACGCACACACACAGGCACACACACGCAGGCACACACACAAGCACACACACACGCACACACACACGTTTGTGCTGTTTGGTGTTCAACTCGGCCAAAAATGCTCTCGTTTTTACAAAACATCACAGTAAATACATCATGTCCTCATGTTCAAGGTGTGAAAACCGTCCTCACAAAGGTAAAGGAGAAAGGTGTAAGAGCACACACACACACACACACACACACACACACACACACACACACACACGCATGCACACACTGCTGTCAGATCAGCTCGCTCAGAGGAAACCCTCCTGGGAAAGGTGGTGTGCCAACTGTCACACAGACACACACACACACACACACACACACACACACAGAGGATATGAATATGAATAAATGAACACACACACATCCCTGAAGATGCCTCTGTTTCTCTTTTATCATCATGTGATATTAAAACACATCATTAAAGCACGACGACGCAGAAATATGAAGTTGCGTGATGAGCTTCTGTAGATGAACACGTTCATGGCGACTGCACAGTCGGATGTCACAATCAAGGTTTCTGGCCTCGATCCTGACTGACGATGAGTCCTTTAAAACTGGAAATCTGCCAGTCTGACACGGAGCCGCCCAGTGCACGCTCCAGCTCCTGTAAGATACCCAAAGCCAGAGTGAGTGTATGCAGAGGACATGCAGTGGTGATGAAAACATGTGTCTGCCACACTGGAATAACAGGTGCAACCTGCAAAGTCTGGCTCAGCTTTCAGCTCGATTGTACGAGGTGCAGCTGCACTGCGGCTGACGGAGCTGATGGCGGTGATCCGGACGATGCTCCTGAGTGTCCGAGAGGGGTCTCTTTGCTCTGCTTCCACTAAAATACACACCTAGTTTAATCCTAATGAACGTCCACGTCAAGCTGCAGACAGGAAGTCATACAGAGGAACGGCATTCATCATTCAGCCAATTTTCAAAATAAAATGCCCTGTAGAGACACCCATCATATAAACACAATTACAAAGGATAAAAGAAGAAACCATTTAACCACAAATAGCCACAAACTTACCACAAACATCAGAGAAAAAAGGTCAAATTGACAACAGGAAGTCAGCGAAATGAGGCAGATAAAAGGCTCCACATCTGAAACGCTGCCGGGGAATCAAGCTGTGGTTCTTCATGAACTTCACCAAACACTGACGCTCCTAATGCGTTCAGTGATGTGGACTGAAGTTTAACTGGGAGACAGAGACTGCTGGACGTGACGCCATCAGCGGATGTTTTCATCAGAGTGGAGCAGGTTCCAATCCATTAAAATAAGCCTGAATTGGCCCCAATACCAATCTGTGGGATCAATTAGGAACCTTTCCACTGTATAGTATATTGAAATACATATATTAAATAGACACAGGCAAGCTAACCATCTAACCAATCATCCAACCATAACTGAGCAGCTAACACCAACCAATCAGAGGGACGTTCGGTGGCTCTTTTGGACGTTTTTTAGGACTGTTGGGGTTTCAGAAAAATTTTGACAACATGAAAAGTCTAAACTTCCTTCACAGGGTTGTGTTCAAGTCATCAAACGAGTCTGAGTTAGAAGTTTATGTCATTTTAACCAGAAGCATAAGAATAAAGGAGAAAATTTAAAAAAGGAAAAGGAAAAATGAAGGAAATGAAAAGATGATGAGGATGAGGAAAAAAAGGCCAAAAGAACAAAAAGAAACTAAAATAACAGGAAAGAAAAGGGGAAAGAAGGAAAGGGAAGGAGGCGGAGGGAGAGGAGTGGAAAAGAAACGTTATATGACCGTAAAGAAAGATGTCAGGAGGAAAAGCTGCAGACGTTTCACCATAAAACAAAGTGGACGTATGAGTTTCATATTTCATCCCATGTTTATGGTTTGTTTGGTGCTTTATGTCTTTCTGTCACGTCCTCGCTGTGCCGCCGTTTTGCCGTTGAGGATGAATTTCCCTGCAGGCTGAAATAAAGTGGATCTGCTCTTATCTAATCTGCTGCAGTATGAACTGTGAGCTGATAGATTCATGATAAAACACATCGGGATCAGACCGCCGGTCACATCCGCGGCCCCTGACGTGCCGTTGGAGTCTGAATCCGGCTCTGTGGGAGGGATGTTGAGAGGATTAAGATGCAGCCTCGGGGAGTGAAAACATCTTCCTGCTGCGGTCTTAAGTGCTCCGAGACAGCGGCTGGTCATGAATTAGTGTCACTTTCACCCAGTGTTCACCAACTTCCTGCATTAGCGTCTCGAGGAGCGACGCTTCGCATTAGAGGCCCTCGTGCTCGCTGCTCCCCGTCTGCCTCCTCCAGCTCTCGCCAAGATATCCCACAAATTAAACCCAGATTTGTTATTACCAGCGCTCGGGTCGGCCACGGGGAAGGGTTCGCCACGCTAATCCGAAGAAGGCGCCACGTCGAGTTCACTGTTAATGGAATTACGGCGAGTGTGATAAGAGGCCCGGTCAGAGGAGCGTTGTTATCGCTGCCATCCCCAGGAAAAACTTAATGGAAAACACGCTATCTTCCTCTTAATGACAGGCCAGTGTTAGTGCAGCGTGACGGTAAAACAACACGCGTTAAGAAGACTGTGAGTCCTGCAGGAGCGGGATTAAACGCACTCCGGGCGGTAATCAGTCTGCATTGTTTACAGCCACTGTCTGCCTGATGAGGAGCCCCGCTGCACTCCCGCCAAGATTAGATGCTGTTTGGTCGGTGGAAAGAATCAGTCAGGGGAAGCCCCGACCGGCGGCCGGCCAGCCGGCTGCAGCGGTAATATATCAGAGCAGACAGCTACACCGGCTAATGTTACACTGAGAGGAGGTGGGAGGGGGTGCGAGGGGAGAGGAGGGTCTGGAAATTGGAAAGGAGTCCAGTTTGTTCTGGAGATTACAGTCCGCTCCCTCCTCTTCATTTCTCAAATGAGGCAAATGTTCAACAGACTGAGGAAGCAACTTGTTCACCGCAGCGCCAGCTCTGTGGTTAGCATCGTGTGGGCTCACCCTGCACGGCCTCAGGCCTCCAGCAGGGTCTGGGGTCTCTGCCGGGGGTCTGCAGGCCGGCCCTGCAGGTAAAACCAGCAGGACGTTAAATGCAGGGCTGGTGGTTCGATCTCCGGCTCGTCCTGGTTGCTTTTCCTTCAGTGGGACAGCCAAAGGGGAAGGAGGAGGTGGAAGAGGAGGTGGGGGAGTCGAGATATGGAGGAGGAAAGGTGGAGGTCGAGAAGGAGAGGATGTCAGAAAGGAAAACATGAAGGGAAGGGTGACACACAGTAATGTGTGGTCACATTATGTAATTAATTAATGTATATTTTGTTTGGTTTTCATGTGTATATTTTTGGAGAAGAGCATTATTCAGTTCATTTAATGGACATCTAAGTTTGGAGCACTGCCTCCCCAGGGAGACAGGCTTGAAGGAAACACATCACCTGTTGCCTGCTTCATTATTTCTCTGTCCTTTACAGGTTAGCAACTTGTCAAAACACAAATATGATCGGCAGAACATTTATTTATAATGTTAATACAAGCGCCATTGTGTACTTTTCTGGTCAGGGCTGTTTCTTTGTTTACTTTGAGGATCGGAAAATAACGTGTCAGCATGCAGCCACGGCGGCAGCGTGAGCTAGCTTAACTGGCTAATATTTGCTTTGTCTGTTATGTTTGGGGTTAGCACATACTGCTTAAAGGCTCATAACTGTATTTAGTTCGGCTCCTGGTGCATTTAAAACATGGTTTAAAGGAACATTTCATTGTTTATTTCATGTTTTAGTAATTTTGTCAGTTAGATAAAAACATGTTCCTTTCTGAACGCAGTCGTTAAAAATGAATTTGTCTTTGTGAAATGATGTTTAGAGGTGACAGATCAGATCAGCCAGAGCTCACAGGTCATTTCACAAACCTGACGTTTGGCTTTTCACAGCCATCCAGTCGGTGACAAGAGCCAAATCTGAATTGGATAAATTTCAGACCGGAGAGCACAAAAAGTAGTTTGCGGCTATTGTGTTTGAAATAAAAAGTCTGTTCACAGATTGTTGGATCGGAGGCGTCGGAGCAGATTGCTATTGACGAAAACCATCCAGACAAAAACCTGGAGACGGACGAGAGGGCAGGAAACACGCGAGGCGGCTTTTCAAATCCACTTCCTCCCTGTTCCTGTGGTGTGATGGAGAGCCGAGGGCGACGGAAGATGAGATGGATTACACGCTCAGCTCTGATTGGACGGGCCGCCGCACCTCCACAAACACAACCACTGTGTCAATTGGCTGTTGACTTTTTAAGTGGGGCGGCGATCGATCGCCGGGAGTCGGGTTATTGACGAGGCGACGGTGGCGATGATGGAGACAGATGCTCGGAGGAAGAAAGCGTCGTGTCGCACTTTTTCTGAGTGAAGAGAAAAAAGACGCTGAAGTGAGAGTACAGGTGTATTTTTATCCTCTTTGTTCAAGGCTCACACTGGCAAAGGCTGAGTTTCACTAATTGGAAATGAATCAACTTTTATTTGCAGATGTGTAGATGTCACCTCTCATCCACACCTACAAACCAGGCTGTATGTAGACAAATACTATCATCAGGCTGGGTCTTATAAAGGGAAAGGAAAGAGGGGAGGAAGGAAAGTAGGCGGCATGGAAGGAAATAAGGGTGTGAAATAAAAGGTGAGAAAGGAAACCAAGGACCTGAAGCCTGCCTGCCGTGTCAGGTGGAGCACTGAGCTGAGCGCTGCAGCACTTCAAGGCTTCTCCTTCACCTTCTGTAGCTTGAACTGTACTATGGAAGACTGTCAAGATGGAGGAAGGAGGCTGGATCGCATCAAACGACACCGATTTAATAGAGGTAGTCTGCTATTTACAGCCTTGTCAACAATAACTGTCCTGAATAGCAGAGGCTCTCACCAAACACAAGCGGGAGTTTAAACTGCTCACATCAAGTCAAACACTGTTAATCTCCACTAAGCGCAGGCTAATCCAACTTAATATCTTGCAGGGAAGATATTTTACTGCACAAATATGACAATAATATCTCACCTGAGTGCCAGAAATTACAAATGTTTAACGTATGATCCCCGGCGAAGGCAGAGTTTTAGGAATATGTGACTGAAGCAGGATCCTCTGACAGCAGATAACTCTGTTAATTCACTTTCCAGCGCGGCAGGAGAAAAAGCGTTTTAGTGAACTGGAGATCCGACACTGGATCAGTGATTTATCATGGTGCTGAACTCCAGTGAAGATCTTCTGTGACGAAGACCAGGAGAGCCTTCATCAGTGCCTCATGGCTCATGGCTGAACCTCAGTTCTGCTTTATTTTACATCTGAATTTCCAGCTGTTTTTAGTACTTTTTTATGATTTACTGGTTTAATATTAAATGCAAACCAACGCAGGGTTTTGGTGGAGGTTGCTCGTCTTTGTGTGCTGTCATTGTTATTTTAAAGGAGAGTGCATGTATGATTTTTTTAAAGCTTTGCTGTTTCCTCTTGTTTTTTTCTCTCTTTGTCCTCTTTGTTGTGTTTTGTTTATCGGTTTTGCTGAAAGTTTTAAATACAGAGCGATTGTGCTCCTCCTGTATTTTCATCAAAAGAAAAATCTTTACCCAAAAAAAGCCAATAATGTCTTTGCTGTATACTTTTTATACTGCGATGTTTGTTTTCAGAGGAGTGAAGCTTTAAATCATAATGTCATAATAAATCTGCACCACAGAAGAAGAAAAGAGAAGAAGTGAAGGTATGGATGCTGCTCTTTGTTTTCATTCACACCCACTTGTGTAGCACGAGGTCACCGTTAAAGATTTCCCAGAAGTTTTCCAGGGAGGAAAACTCGTTGTAATTCTGCTGCTGACTTCCTGCTGATGAGGGAAGCTCAAACGAAAACAACCCTTCGAGTTCCTCCTCAGAAGGTCGGCTTTGTTTTCTCAAACATGGCTGCCCACACAGTCGACGGTGAACACTTCACTTTGCAGAAAAAGACTTGTGTTTTCATGTGAGCGGCGGGTTTGCCTCCGTGTTTGCACTGCGTCTTTGCATCCTGACAGCTGAACAGCACAGAGGTCAATAAAGACGCATTTCCTGCTCTGGACATCCACCTACAGCTGAAACTGATGCAGCATTTACTCCTTTTAATGTCCCGACTCAAGCTGCCCTCGTGTGCTAATTGCTAATAGCACACTGACCCTGCTGACCCAGCGCTACACCTGACATGGACCATCATTCACAGTTACCCACTACGAACTGCTAACCCGAAACAAGAAGAAAAACTCACCTGGGTTATTGTTTTCTTTCATGCTGTAACTCGCCTACATCAGCCTGTTTGCAGCCTTTTCCACTGCTGCTCGTTCTATATCTGCACACATGAAGCACACAGGGCGCTATGCTGGAAAATGATAGATTTAAGTTAGTTCCTGGGTCGAGTTAACGAGTTCAGGTGTGTCAGAGACTCGTTGACTGGCGTCGTGCTGAGGAGCAAAAACAGGAAATGAACAGGTGTTTTGTTGATCCGTCCCGACCTCCTGCTCACCAGGACTTTCTCGCTCTTTAACCACATTTCCTGATTTGCTCCTTTGCTCATAATTCCTACAGCTGATAGAGGCCGTTGTTATTTTGAGCCACTCGTTAAAATGGCCGCTGCCGTCGTTCCTCTCGGGACGTCTTCAGTTGCAGAGCAGGAGACGCGTCCGTTCTTGCAGCTAATAAGGAAGACATTATCCAGAAAGCTGCTGCTTACAGTCTGTGTTGTGCTGTCAGGGTCACAGTGATGCTGATGATACTGCTTCATGTACACATACATTACAAGGAAATACTTGTATTGATTATATGCAAAGAAGTTATGAAGTACACACTCAGACAAAGAGCGCCGCTTCTTAATTTTTCCTCAGAGGACTCAGGACATGTAAGTTGCAAAGGAAATCGATACGATACTGGAAAAATATGCATTTTAATTCCAGTCGGACCGCTTTAACAAGTCAATCTGAATATTGACTGCTGAGCCTGCTGCAGGACGCATCACTCAGTGGAGCAGAGATGGCCGGTTCACCTGCCCGCTGCGCCTCCTCACTTTCAGATGGACGGGATTTAAAGGACAGTCTTTGATGTGTCGCGTTAAATAGCTGAACCCTCTTTGTGACCAATTAGGCTTCAAACAAAAGCGCTTGAGAGCCGCGTCCTTTATTTGTTGATGCGTCATTTAGAGAGCTGAGAGACAATACTGTCCATTAGCACAAGGGAAAATCAATACACCAGAGATTAATGGGCTTTTTAACAGAGCACAATTATATTCCAACGTGTTTGGATGTCCCCTCCAGCTCTAAAAGGACTATTTAATTTCCTGTGTATGAGACCACACACTCATGACTGTAATTATGTTCAGCAGAGGTCCATTGGTGGCAATTCTCCGGTGACGGGACTGCATCAGTTTCAGATCAATACATTTCCATTCAGGTCATGAGAGAGCGCGAACCCTTTCCACGCTGCCCCCCTCAGCGGAAAATGACAGAAAAAGAAAAGAGAGGGGAACAGAAAATGAATAGGAGGAATCAGCTTGTGGTGACAAAAAGCAGAGCTCTCATTAAAAACAGAGAAATAAAAACACAGACTGTCACGCAGTCGAGATGGAAGGAAAAACATAACAAAATGAAATCCGGGAGACAGCTCAGCGCGCTGTGACTCCGGCTAATTAGCGGAGTGGAGGAGAGGAAGTGCTGCAGTGTGAAGACTCAGCCCGGACGTCCTGCTGCTGGACGAGGTGGCGGCGCCGAGCGGCCGGGTCGCCGAAGGCCGCCGCACATTTCAATTCACCAGAGCTTCTGGTAATGAGGGAGGATTTCTTCCACGCTCAGGGACCGAACGCCTTTGAATACAAAATACCAGAAATAACAAGAGAATCGTCTTCAGCAGGTCTGTGCAGAACTTCTGCAGCTCGAGTACTTCAGGAGACTTTGTGCTTTTAGTGTTTTCACACAAACTGCTTTAATCTGCCCCCTCACACACACACACACACACACACACGCACACACACACACACACACATACACTCTGGCTTGCCCCGCCTCTTTCTTAACGACGTTTCTCGTCAAGATGATTGAAAGCAACGAACAAAACTCCAGACGCTGCACCACAACCAGAGCATTTACAGCAGAAAACGTCTCCGTCTGTGTTTCGAGGGGAGATTGTCCACAGGTTCGTTAATGACAGAAGAAAAGAAATGAAAGATGCTTTTTGTGTTAATGAGCCGCCTCGCAGGCCGTGTTCAGCCCAGATGTCCTCGCTCCTGCTTAATTAACTCTTCAGAAAATACTGACAATTCATTTGAAGATCACTTTTAACAGATGTTTACTGCACACAGGCTGATTTTGGTGAATTCAGTTGGACCTGAAATAAGATTTGTCTGTCTTCAGTCTTACCAAAGCTCCTGAATGCACCTTCCTTCGCCGCCGCTGTGATTTATGACTGTGCTCGCAGCTCAAACTTACTGATGGTAATCCTGTTAGAAACTGGAGTTCACAAGTTGTCTGTATGCAGCATTGTGCTCAGACATGAAGAAGGAGCAGATTCAGCTTTCAGGTCCTCTGAAGGACTCACTTCTTTGTGGCGAGTCCTTCGAAGGCAGCTGTCCCTGAACGGGGACGCTGGGACTGAAGTTACATAAGGAAGTATAGAATAATGACACTATATGCTGTGCAGTGTTGTGCAGTATAATGAATCTCTGGAGTCGAGGCATGGCGAGCCCACCGCGGGGCAGGACCTGCTGTGAGGACCACAGGAAGAAGAAGAGGTGCACCTCCTCTGTTCTACTCAGAAAAACAATATCTGTTCAACACACACAAACACACACACACACACACACTGAGGAACTCCCTCTATTCAGTTTACAGACCCACACACACGCACAGACACACACCGTGTTGTTATCGGTGGCTTCGTGCTCCAGCAGAGGGCCAGTTATCTCCGAAATTAATGGCAGCAATAAGCAGCAGCAGGAAGACACAGGATGATTAGCAAAAGCAATCAGGCTCTTTATTAGATTTATAGGAACAAAGACGCAATTCAGTCTGCAGCTGAAACCTACAGGAAGACCGATGAGTCATCTGTCCCAGAGCCTCAGTGACGAGCAGACGCAAAGTCCAAGGAGACGTCCAGCTCACATAACAATACCCAGCAGAAAATTGTTTCAGAGCGTGATGGTGGAAAGTGATAAAAAGGCAAAAGGCTGTTTTCTGAGGAAAATGGGCGTGAGAGCTGACTCAGCGGGAGGCGGAGAAACAGCAGGAAGACAGGGATGAAGAAGGGAGGAAGGGAAGGAGGACGGAGCGGAGGAAAAGGGAAGGAAGGATGGAAGATGAAAGCAGGGAAGAAGGTGGTGAAGAGTGAGATGACAGAGGAGGGATGTGCAGAAAGAAAGGGAGGAAGAGATGAATAACAAGAATGGAGGAAAAGAAAAAGCAGAGGATGCACAGTGTGTCTGCTAATCAGCTTTAGGCTAGCAGTTTCCCCCTGTTTCCAGTCTTTGTGCTAAGCTAAGCTAACCACGTGCTCTGCAACATGTTTATTCACTTCAACATCAGCAGTATTATTTCTGATCCTTCATTGTGAAGTAGTTACCATTACCATTACTCCTTCTTCATCCTGTTCCTTCTCTCCCTCTTCCTCCCTTTCCTGCCGCCTCTCTGCTCTTCTTCCTCCCTCTCGTCCTCTTGATCTTCACCTCCTTCTTTCCCTCCCTCACATCCTTGCTCTTCTTGTTTAGCTCCTTTCCTTCTTCCTTTTTGGTGTCTGTGATATTGATATAAATGTCAAAAAACAAATTTCACTAAATGACAAATATAAACGGGGCGGGACGGTGGTACAGCGGGTAGTGTGCGTGCCTCACAGCAATAAGGTCGCCTGTTCAATCCCTGGGTCGGGCAGGGTGCTCACATGCGTGGGTTCTCTCTGGGCACTCCGGCTTCCTCCCACAGACCAAAAAACATGCTCATTAGATGGCGACCGTCCAGGGTGTACCCCGCCTCTCGCCCGTCGACAGCTGGGATAGGCTCCAGCCCCCCTGCAACCCCGGAAAAGGGATAGTCGGTATAGAAATGGATGGACAAATACAAAGAATATCAACAAGTTAACGGTTTATAAGTCTTTAATATCTGAAGTTACATATCTTGGTGAGTTGCACATAGACAATATGTACAGTATCAAATGTCAGTACAGTTTAGTGTCTGTGGTTAAGGCATGTATTTCATGTCTATGTCCGTGTCTGTACATTTAAGTCAATAACCCTGACAGCAGCTGGAGCGTTGGCAGTGTTTCTAGCCTGCATACCTTTATAGAAATACAATGACGGCCTTGTGATGTCAGACTGATGCCACATATCTTCGTTCATTCACATTCAGTCTTTGCTTCTTGTTCGACCTGAAGGTCTTCAGACGCCAGACTTCGTGCTGTGACCCCATCAATCAGAGCTTGTGCCTATATGTTGATGTTTAATTGATACTAAGATTTTAATTGATTTTTTGAACAGTCTCTCTTCTTGCCGATAAACTTTTCAACCAGTTAATTAATGAGCCATCAGACAGTGTGTCTGTTGACTCCTGGTGCATCAGAAACTGTTTCATTTTCTCTCCCAGAGTTTGTGTCCACAGAGGAGCTGCAGTCAGGCTGTTTGAGAAGTGAATATTCATTAAAGTCTCGGAGGATAGCAGGCGAAGGCCCGCTGATACTCGCCTTAAATCAGCGGCTGTCTGCTTTACAAATTGCCGGCCTTCCTCCGCACATAATTGGCCAGTTTCAATTAGCGGCTGTCAGAGGAGACGACTCTGCGGCCGAGCGTTACACAAAATACTACAGCAGGAGTTTTAATGATCAAAATATGTTACTGCAACGTCACGCCACAGTAATGCTGTTTGCTCACTACTGTCACCTCCTCAAGAAAGCAATTATACAGGGCAGAAGTGAGCGTGTGTGTGTGTGTGTGTGTGTGTGTGTGTGTGTGTGTGTGTGTGTGTGTGTGTGTGTGTGTGTGTGTGTGTCTGGTTGGATCCTGCACTGGCTTCATAAATCCATTCAGAGCCATGTGAGCTGCCGAAAAGTAAAAATAAACCACAGCTGGTTAAAATTAGACTTTTTAAAGGTGAACTAAGAAGCTTTTGGCCACTAGGGGGCAGAAAAGCTACAAACCAAACAGACAGACTCAATATGGCAATATACCATTAGCTTAGCGGGCTCCTTTGGCAAACATGTTAGCTAACTGCTGTAAACATAGAGAAACGTGATCATCCTCTGATGAACCTTAAGGCTCGGTTAGCCTCCGTGTCTGTCTGCTGTTTAGTGCTGGACAGGAAGTCTGCACATCAGTTTCACACAAAAAGCACAACATGAAAAACTTAATCCATAATTTCTCATAGCAGCGTGATATAAATATCTCTGTATTTACTGTCAACAAGCTCCAAAATACTTGATTTTAACCAAAACATGGCAAAATTAATAGTTTGTACATAATGCTAGCTTGGTTAGCAGCTACTTTCCTCAGTCGTAACAACTGCGAACTGACTTTTATTACTTTCTTGTTTTGACGTGTCTGATGTTTGGAAAGGATGGAGTTGTGAGAGCTTAAAGACTTAATCATACAGTCTAGTGCTGAAATAATCAGGTAATCAATCAGTCAGCAACATTTTATGGATTATTTGATTATGTGAGGATTTGCTGCTTTTTTCAGTTTTAGATGTATCTTCGGGTTTTCCACTGTAGCAGTAATTAGCTGCAATTCTCATGAACTGTACGTGCAGTCATAAAACCAGAAGGGCTGAGAGACGACAGAGTGAGTCATTTCATCCAAAATACTGAGTATTTTACACATACATATTTCTTATTTGTTTAAGAGACAATACTTCAATTGATGATTCTAAGCATGCTAAACTAGCACAAGTGCCCAGATGGCAAAGTGAATACGCATCAGTGTAAAACATAAATCAACATATGTAGAATACAAATTTGTGATAAGTGATATTTGCTCTTTTAAAAAATCAACATCTGCCAAAGTAATGAGCCACCTGAAACAACTGTCTCCTTTTTCTGTGTGATTTGTACCAAATTATTAGCCATAACAGAGCCATAACGTAAGAAAACGGAGTATTTTGTGAGTAATGAATAACTACAGCTCCCATGAGTCTCGGATGTATGCCTGCTGTCAAGCCTCAGAGGAGCTGATGCTAATAAAACGACAGCTTTTGTTAAAACGACGACGTGCTCGGGCTTTATTATCCGGTGCAATGATGAGACATTTATCTTCAAACCTGGACGCTCGTTGTCGTGTCTAAGCTCACTGATGCTTCAGCGCTCCGTGTGATCTATGACGGACGCAGTGGCTGCAGCAGGTGTTCCAACCTACGACTCGTCTGTTCCAGGACGGCCATCTCTCCCAGCCAAAAACTCCCAGCATCCACGGCGCAGCTTTTTCTCTTTTGTGTTTTCATTTCAGGGCTGAAAGGAAGTTGTTGAAAGGCTCAGCTCCTCTCTCTAATCCCTGATAGCAGGTTTGTTTTTGTCCCTCGACGCGAGTTTGTCTCCGTCTCTTTCTCCTGGCACACGTTAGCTGTGTACATCATTTGTTAGCGGCTGACTTAAATTCTATCTCTCCGTCCCAGGTGGCTTTGATCCGCCGCACACGCTCCCTCATCTTCCCTCTTCTCCTCTCACTCTTATTTATTTCTCCTTTCTTTTTTTCCTCCACCTCGTGTTGAAAGTTGCCAAACTCCTGTCCTGCACGGCTTTAAAGGAGAAGAGAAGGTGACAGGCAGCCCGGCATGAAAAGAGAGGAAATCAAAGCCGGTCCCTCCCACTGCTATCCGCCGTCATAATTCACTGCAGGAGAGGAGCGCTGCCCAGATTCACACACCGAGCAGGAAGCAGGATGGATGTGATGGAGGATCAGCTTCCAGCTTCGCCCGACATCAGCGGCATAGCAAGAAGCCAGGAGGTCAAAGGTCAGAGGGACCTCTCAACACAGAGGCAGAGCTGAATGTGTTTTGTTTTGTAATTGATCCATATTTTCTTTTGTACTGGAGTTATTTTGGTATAAACATTTCTGTTCTGTATTTTCTGTGTTTGTGGCCGTGATTGACATTCAGTAGTTAGTGAATATTCGTCTGTACCTGCTTTATGAAAAGAGATGAGGTCCAAGGCGACATCTTCTGATTCCTTCTTTTGTCTCGAAAATATTCAGTTAACGTTTTTAGAAGCTGAACCCAGAAAATGCTTGACGTTTGCTCGAGTCACATGAGTTAAACTGCAGATTAACTATGTCGATCAAGTAATCCAATAAACGAATACTCGACTAATTTAGCATTGCTGGACTCACAGCAGACAGTTTTTAACAAAATCAATGCAGCAGAGATATCATGTTTGTTTGTCCACACATTCTTCTTCTTCCTTTTCAAAACCTGCTGCCAACATTACCCACAGTGCACTCTGGCTGCAGATAGTTGGGTGGTGGATTTGGTGTGTTATGCTAGCGGCTAATGTAGCCTGCAGCAGAGATGAGGAGCTGCTGCAGACATCCACGCCAACAGCCATGCTGACTCAAGTGACATCACAGTGACATTATCAGTTTCCTCTGAGACACTAAATGCTTTAAACTACTTCCTACATGTGCAGTGAAACTCAAACGACACCACCTGGAAGAAAAGATTTTGGCGTGAGTCTGCAAAATAAAATCAGTTTCAAGTCCCTGCAAACACATTTATATATTATTATTCTATAATAGCACCCTAAAATATGTGTATGTTAGGAAGGAAAGACAAAATAAAATAAATTCTGGAAAATGTGAGAAGTTTGAGGATCGCAGCTTTCACTCTGTTCTCTCTCTGTTTGAGGGAAATTTCCAAAGTCATTAAATTCAGGAGTTTTCATCCTGTGGACACAGAGGCAGATCCTCTCTATCTGAAAGGGAAACACACTCAGGTATCACACACACACACACACACACACACACACACACACACACACACACACACACACACACTGTTTGTGCAGGGAGATTGCAGAATGTCTTAATCTCTCCTGGATAAACAGCATTAGTTAAATGATTTGGACAGTAAATATGAAGAACGGAGAGACAGATTAAGACGTCTGGCTCCGCCCCCTGTCTGCCTCCTGGCCAATCACAGAGCATGCTCAGTTCTACTGAGCCTTGGTTGATGTTTATGTTATTTATGACTGTGAGCTCCTGCACAAACAAAATCAGCCAGGAAAAGTTTTTAAGATCAACAAATTGCCTTAAAATGCTTAATGGAAATTTATGGATTCTTTTATTTTTAATATGATGTTAATACGGAGTCGTGCCATCAGGGATTCTGATTGATTCATGATCATTTTGAGGTTGGTAGACAGACAACAACCTTTGCACACGACGCTGAAGGTTTCTAGATTGCTATACATAAATGCAAAAGTGACAAAACACGCATTATTTACTGCTGTGAAGCAACAACTTGAGCCAAGCACATGAAGGCTACAGCATGTGCATTGATTGTAACCAAAAGGTAGTTTCACAGGTAATTAATAGGGACCTAAAGTAATCAATATTACCCACACAACAGCTAATCAATGAAGGAAATGCCAAACTTATCAATAGTAATATGATCCAAACATCGAGCTACTCAGAGACCTATTATTGAACAACACTGTGATCAATAGTATCTCAATGAGCTTTAATGAAGCGGATCCTGAAGACTGAAATATTGTCGAGGCTAAGCTATGTTAAAAATGTGTTTTTCAAATAATTCTATATTTCTTTCCATTTTTTACTTTGTGAAGAGCTCTGAAGAGCTCGACACTTCAGCGTGTCATTGTGTCCTTTTTCCTGGAAACAGAGCCAACAGGGGTTTGTCCTTGGATTGAGACAAAGCAGCACTTCAGTGTCTTGCTGTCAAATCAGCATGCTGGACGTCAATGGGAAATACAATGATAATGGCATGCAGCAGATTCATCATTCAGATTAAATGAAATAACTCTTGCAGGTAAAACAGGTTTATGTAAACGCACTTTATAATGCAGAGCAAACACAGCACACAGTGTGCAGCTGCTGACTCTACAGGTAAAGGTAAAGGTAACTGGTTTCCACTTTGCACACTGACACTAACTTACCAGCAGAGCAGGTCTTCCCAAATGTTTAATGTTGTAAAGGGATAGCTTAAATTGCTAATGGTTGTTAGCTAACACTAAGGCAAGGCAAGGCAAATGTATTTTTTTGGACCTTCTGACAGAAAGAAATAACATATTAAAAATGCACAAGAAGCATTTAAGAAATTTAAAAGCAAAATAAAAATTTCAGTGCAGTGCGAGATGTGAGCAGTCTCACATTTAACTTACTGGCCCAAGTGAAGAAGTTCAAGCATCTCAGGATGTTCATGAGTGACGGCAAAATGAAGCGTGAGATGGACAGACTGGTTGAGCAGCAGGGTAAAGCCTTCATTTACCACTCAAATCTAGACCATGATCCACCCCCACCTGTGGTCTTTGGAAAGTGACCACAAGCTTGAGATCATGGATTCAAGTGGTCAAAATGAGTTTCCTTTGTGGGGTGACTGAGCTCAGCCTCAGAGACAGGATGGGGAGCTCAGACATCTGGAGGGATCTTGGAGTAGAGCCACCGCTCCTTCACGTCAAAAGGAGCCAGCTGAGGTGGTTCAGGCATCTAATCAGGACGCCTGCCGGTGGCATCTGCTTGAAGGTTGGTGGCATATGTGGTGCATAAAAACTGAATGCTGCCTCTACAGATTCAGTTTGACTCTGAGGACAATAAGCAGACCACCTGAGAGAGTTCTGGCCCTAAACCATTGTGAACCACCACAGTGGTTTATAAACTGATGTATTTATAAATCAGAATCAGCTGCTACTGTCTGATCTAAGACCTTTAAAGACCATCTTTACAGTCATCAAGCCTGCTGAAGCTAAACGTAGGGACAAGCTTTTATTAATCCTGCCAAGACATACAGTAAGTCTATTCATTTCTGATGCATTGTTAATGACAGCAGGTGGACTTTATTATTGTCTTAATGTGGATGTCCACGACTGCACCAAGATGTCTGACTTTGTTTGTGGTCTAACGACAACTGAAGCTGTTTATTCAGTGCTTGTACTGGACCATAGTCTTCTGGTGATATCACTGTATAAACCTGAGTGTCATCTGCATAATAATGGTAAGATATTTTGTTATTTTCCATAATCTGAGCTCATGGGTATTGCACTGTAGACCTTGAACTAAAGAGGCCCGAGAATGGAGCCTTGAGGAACTCATTTTTGTATACTCATATATGTAAATAGTCTCTATCCTTCAAATTGGATTCAAACCAGTTTAGCACTGTGTCAGACAGTCTCACCCAGTTTTGTAGTGTCCAAAGCAACGCTGAGACACCAAGACTGAAATACCACTAATCACAGCCTGTGGGAAGTGTTGACAATTTACTGAAGATCTAATGGCATGCAGTTAAAATATTTTCAAAAAAGCCTGTAGGCAGAATATTAAGACAGCTGGAGGATTTAAAATGTACGATTTCTTCCAAGGTTACATGGTGATAAGATCAAACCGTGTCAGCTAAGTGCATTGCTTGTAAATGGACGCGATGCAGGAGAGATACCTGATATGAAGGAACTGACAGCTTGTGGAAGCGAAATTATTTAAGCATCATTGACTGAGACCCAAGCAGGGCTGGGTGTGGATGGATGTGAGGAGAAAGACTGAATGAATAATTCACTCGTGTTTTCAGTGATTTTCTGATTAACTCTGATTGAACATTCGTGTGCACAGAGAACGTCGTCTCAGAGAAAACACAGGAAGGATCAGAAAGAGTGCTCTGTCGGTGAGGGACTGACTCCCTGCTTACCGGGATATTGCACAGCTGGAGCTTTCTACAGCATGATAACACTGTGCCAATACAGAAAGTATTACCTGCTGGTCAAAGCTACAAGGGAAAATGAGTGTTTTATCATAAATGTTTGAGGTTAGCTGTCTTTTTTTCAGCATGTTTTCGTGTATTTGCATGCCTGTTTTGGACATGCATGTGTACATTCATTGGCTACTTCATGCATATACATATATTTTATGTCTACTGTTGCATATGTTTGTGGATGTGATCATGGATGATGGAGGGAATTAGCATCATTCTTGAATTCCTTTGTGCTGTTGGTTCATGTCTGTGATGGTCATGGGAGTTCTGGTAGCAGGGGGCTGGGGTTGGGAGTTGCTGGTAGTTTGCTGTTTTGTGTTTGTTTTGGTCTTTTTTTTTTTTTTTACAAACAATGCATTGGTTTATGCCAGGAATTGCTGGGTGGGTTGATGGGATAATTTATATGATGAGAACAAGCAACATCATTCACCACCTTGAGACTGCTGGAGATGATAAAGTCCAGAGTTTGTCCCTCATTGTTTGTGTGTCAGTCAATAGTTACCCAACATACCGCTCAGTCACTTGGTGCCATGCAGGTCATCGACATGAACGGTAAAATCACCAACAATGACTGCAAAGCCAAGGCCGCCAGAGATGATAGAAAGCAGTTCAGCAGTCGGCGTTAAAGCCTGCGCTATAGGCGACCTGTAGGTGTAAAAGCTTGCAGCTCGACACAAGGTTTTCAACTGAAGAGCAACATGTTCAAAGGAAGCAAATTCTCCAAAATGCTTCTGCTCAAAGAAGTATTACACAAGATGGAAACTCCACTTTCTTTCTTGTGTACTCGAGCTTCGCATGTTGGGGGGGTTGACAAAGAGTAAGAATTGCTGCACAGCTACATTGCCAACCAAGTTCCACTAAAAAACATAAAATCAAGTCTGTGCTTGATAATTAAATCGTTAATTAAAAATGATTTGCCTGCCAGTGACCTGCTGTTTAATAGGGCTAAATTTAACGTGTTGAAAGCATTCTCTGCCAATTAAAACTGACTGTGTCTGATGAGTGACAAAGTCGGAAAATAAAGTTGATGAATGTAGAATTATTTTTTTCACTCTGTAACAGGAACAGGGGCATGAGGTCCGGAGGAAGACGAGGCGTGGGTGGGGGGGGTTGACATGGGGCATCTATTCTGAATGCAGCGATGCAGGCAGATCTGCACGCAGGAGGAATTAGGAGATCGTCCATGAGCTGGTGTCGACATGCTGACACTGACGCCGTGAAGTTTGTCTTTGTGGCTGCTGAATGTCAGGGTGCAGCGTCTTTAACTACATCAGCCTGGGTGGAGGTCCGGGGTCCGGGAAGTCAACAATAACCTGCTGATCCGATTGGCAGTGATTCATTGATAAAAAGATGAAAAACGTCACATGAAGAATGATATGATTCATTTATTCTGATGAGAAAACGTCTGCTCACTTCATCTACCATCCGCTCGTTTCTACAGGAGTTTTTTCCATTTTGCTCCACGTGAGACTTTCTGGCCTTTCGCTATCGGCCGGCGCTCTTCATAATTCTCCACGTCCAAACTGATCAGTGGCCTCATGGAGATTCATTAATGCTTCATTTTCCAGTTGCAATGTCAGGCGGTGAATGTGGTCCGTGTTGGTGCCCACCTTTGGCTGTCAGCCACATGTCCGTGGTTGAGCTTGAATGAGCTGAATCCATAAATGTTGCTCTCCGTGGAGCAGAGTTGGCTGATTGGACGGATGTATCGACTACCTGTGATTGGTTTATTTCTGTCAGTGATGGACTTGGTTCAGTAGCACAAAGAGGCAGCGACAGGGAATACTTTCCAGTGGATTAAGGGTTTATTTCTATCAAACCAGAGTTGGTGACGGAACAGTGGAAAGACTAACCAAGACGGTTAAGGTGAGTTTTATTTCATTTCTAAATAAATGTGGGACCTTGCAGCACGCACAACTGCACTAATATATTGGTAAATCCTCGGCTGTTTTTATTTTTACATATGGCTCAAACTTCCTATGGAGATCAGTCATTCTTCAGGTTTAACACCCAGAGTTTATCAGCAGGTATGAACCCCATCACAGATCACGGCCAGAAAAGTGTTTTCTCAGCACACTGTGAAGCTGACCTTTGACCTCTGGGATATAAAACCGCTCCATCCTTTCATCCTTTGAGACATTTGTGTGATATTCCATCATAATTAGCACATTAATTCTTGAGTTACGGCCAAAAATGTGTTTTGGGAGGTCACAGTGACCTCTGACCACCAAATCGAGTCAGTTTATCTTTGAGTCCAAGTGGACGTTTGTGTCAGATGTGACTGAATCATAACGGACATAATGCCTCCGTCTGCAGCTCACCATAAAGAGAGGAGACTTAAATTATCATTTCAACTTAAAGCAATAAAATTAGCTGACCTTTAACACAGGAATGAAAATCCTGACAGTCTGTCCTCCATTACTGAGGGATTAAATCGTTTATTTGGAGTTTTTAAGTAACCTCTCTTCACTCTCGCTGCCAAGGTAAAGGACATTAAGGCTTTTGTGTAGATGTATGTACACATCAGGAAATGATGAAGGTGTAAATCACAGTCTTCTTAAGCCTGTTTGTCTTGTTTTAGCATTGAAGAAAAAACCTCAAAGTTTCATTTCAAAGATAGAAGAAGCCGCTGAGATCTTTATAGTTTATTCTAACCGCAGCGTTCATAAAAGGACGTCCTTGTAATGTAGTCACGTAAGCTACTGCATGTATGCTTTTAAATCTCAGCCCCAACAATCAAAAGCAGCTCAGAGCGCCGAGAAGAAGCCGCAGCTAAACGACGTGGGCTGAGGTGGACAGAAACCCGACGTGAAAAAGAGGCATGAAAGCACCGAGAGAAGCTTAATTCATCAGAACTGGATTCTCCTCAGCCTCTGCACACTCAGCCTGTCAACCTGCAGTCAGCGGCAGTCAGCCCTGATTGGAAGGCTCTTTTTAAAATCAGGAGCCTGTGATTATTCACTATCATTTAGAGGCAAAGACAAAGCCTCCAGGCAGTTTTATTTCAAGATTGCGACAAGTTAAATTGCAGTTCAGAGCTCCTCGGAAAAGCGTCTCTGCGGGTTTGAACAGTTTTGACACGTCGCAGAAAAGAAAAGAAGCCGGAGAGGAAAAGAGTGGCAGCAGTCTTTAAATACTGACAGGTGAAATAACTGGAATAACTAGTGCACTTCCCTGAGTGCGTTTCTGCTGCAGAGGATTCGTCTGATGGCCGCTCTGATCAGCTCATCTGCCTCTGTGAATAACCAGTTTGCAGATCTTTGACTGAGCAGTTTACTGTCAACACTCAGGAACAATGAGCATCAAACAGTGATGACAGCATTTTAACAGCTCTAAGATATTAATGATTCTTTCATAATGAATGCACTGGAGATGTTTTGCACCTGGTGAGTTTGGTTGATTTGCAGGTCAAAGTGCTTCAGCGTCGATGTTGACACTCTTCTTAGCTGAAACAGGCAACTGGTTGATTAACAATAAAACATCCTCTCCCCGGTAAACACCACAGATAAACCTGCTGCTGTTTGCTGGAGGATTCACAAAGTTTTCATTCACTTCAGAGCTGCTGTGTCCATAATACTGCACAACCAGGCGGCCTTAACGGAGCGGTAAAGGTCTGACCAGGTAACCTTAATAAAACTGAGTGTGTGAGTTTATTTTAAAACCAGTTGCCATGCTTCTTCTCTCGGTTTGTACTCACGCTGTGCTGTGCATGTATGTTTACTCGAGGTTCAGGTGAGGCGACTGCATCATAAACAGCGATTTATACCTGATGACTGCTCTGAACCAAATGTCCTTTCAGTCCATTAGTCTGCGACTGTGCTGCAGCTACCTCACAACCCTCCGCCTCTCTCCGCTGCATCAAGCATCACTTGTTTATTTAGAAAATCCTCCTCGTTCTCCCTCTAAATAGCAAACAGCACAATTAGTCAACAAACAGTTTTATAATGATCATCCAATTATCTTTTTGACTAACTCCACATTGATGTAACAACAGCCGTCAACACAACACTGAGCAACCACCTTATATACTGCACATATTTATGTGTGTGTGTGTGTGTGTGTGTGTGTGTGTGTGTGTGTGTGTGTGTGTGGAGCTCACCCAGAGGCACATCAGCATCTTTGGGTTGAGGCAGAGAAATGATTTCAGCTCTCTTCTTGCTCTCTGATACTGTCAACGCAGCATGTGTCCTGGACTCCGAAGCAAACATGGACCTGGAAAGTAATGCTGCCTCTGCAAAGACGTTACCGGAGAGGAGGAGACTGACGGCCAACAGGAAGTCGCCTACCTGTAATTTAGAGCGAGCTGGGAAATCCATTTCCAGCCCGTATGAACGAAGGGACGAAGAGAAAAACAAAGTGCAGCACAACAGCAATTTGGATATGAGGTAGAAACAGAAAAACGAGGCTGCTGCAAAGCCACGTTCTTTATTTTCACACAAAACAGATTTCACTCTGCGATTATTATTATTATTATTATTATGACTGGAAGTGAATCAATCAACTTGCCAATCACGTGTAGACGACCATGTGTCACAGCAGGCTAATGGGCCGCAGTTTCCATTCAAGCCAGCAAATACACCAGTTCCTCCTCTGACAAGCCACCTGCTGACACATGGTTCACGCCCTGTGTCCTCGCTCCACGGCGGGAGTCTCAAACTCTAATTGGCTTGGGGCCACTGCTGGTACCACTTCAGTGTTCAAGTACTGCAATACTTTATGTTTTTATTTCGACTGCTGACATTCGCATCAGACTTGCAGCAAATGCAAACAGCACTTTATAAATATTAGTTTTAACAGTTTTTTTCTTACTTTTTCTTCTCTCAGTAACTTGCACTGAACTACCAAATGCAACCCCTGAATACATTTGTTCTTTAGTTGTTGTCAGACAGCTGGCGGTGCTTCTGCTCACACAGCTGAGCCACATTTGGCCCGATGGAGGTCAGAGCAGAAAACCTGAGTGCAGCTTCAAGATGGGCATCGCTCAGCCTGGACCTGCGCTTGCATTTATTAAAGTTCATAGTCGAGAAAAGGTTATCACACAGATGTGCGCTTCCAAACACCTGAGTGGAGAGTTTGGAGAGCTCCGGGAAGGATGGAGGTAATTCTCTCGGAAACTGTCCAGTCATGTCCGCTTTTCCATGTGCATCCCTGAATTAGCTCGTGACTGCAGTGCAAGTCAAGAAGTTCCATTTGCAGCACTCTTGGGTCGCTCTCCTCATCAGCTGAGAAGGGTCTGCAAACAGCTGGAAAGTGGCCCTGAAGTCAGAGAAACTCTGAGCCCTCCTCCACAAACCATCTGCATGCTGAGAGATGACTGAGCCGTTCTTCATCGCGGCTCTGCGGAGAGGGTTTTCACACGTTCGTAAGCTGCTGTGACGAGCTGGCCGGGGCCCTGGAGCTTCAGGTTCAGCTCATCAGATCTTCAGCACATTCAGGAACCCTCATCCTGGCTTCCATGAGCCTCTTCACGTCTGCTACGAACTCAAAGAATCTTCTTTCGCCTGCTGAGCCGGTGCACCTCAGCAACGTAAAGCACATCACCGCATGTTAACTCAACTTCTTCTAACAAGGCCTGGAACTGGAGGTGCTGTGGACTCCTGGGCCTCGTGTCAGTGATACGTGTTCGTGTTTTAAGCACAGTGTATATGCTTTCTTTGTACCAGAGCTACCAGTCAGTTTTCCTCCCCCATTTCCTGCTTACCAGTTTGTTGCACGGCAAACCAGTGCGCTCAATCGCACCATACAGCTGCTGAAAAGCATCCTCAGCTTTGGCACCAAAACTGTCACTTTGTCGCCTAACTGCTCTCATGTCCCTTGATGACTCTCTAATCCTCTCTGCCACTGTGTTTGCAGATAGAGATATCGATGTTGGACACGGAATATCAGCTGCGACGTGCAGTCCTTCACAAACTGTCCTTCGGTGCGTGGCCTCCCTGCTTTGGTCATTAACTCGCTCACCACATAACTCGCTCCAGCTGCAGCATTAGCGTCCTCCGTAAAGCTGAGGAGGACGCTGCAGAGCCGGTCGCCCTCCCTGCAGCCGCGTGGCTCGTTTCTTCTTCCTGCCTCTCCGGTTCCTCTCACGCTGGTCTCTGTGTTTAGACTAATGACGCTTGAGATTGCATTTCTTTAGAACAGCTTCTTCCTCTCAGGCAGGTGACATTGAAACAAAATACTGTAATGTCCGTCTCTCCTGAAACTGTCTGTGCTCATCATCCACTTTCATTCTGGAAAGATGTTTATTTTGTTCATAACCCAAAAACAAATAAAGGCCGGGAAGCTGCTCTCGTCTTATTAAACACTGCGGGGACATTTGCAGGCCATTTGTCATTATTTTCTGCCAAACAACATAAAACAAATAAAACAGAGTTTTGTTTTTATTTGTTTTTATGAATCATTTTGCAGGCTGGATTATATTAGATTTTTTTATCATGTTGTGGGAGGCCGTTTGAGACCGCTGCTCTGTGGAAGCTGTCAACACCTACAAGGAGGGATGTCTTCTTCATCACTGTCCTCATCATCAGTGTCTACCTCCCTGGTCTAATCCAAAGGGGAAACAGACTCGTGGTCTTTGTGCAGTGCTATACATTAGCATACCACAGAGCAAATAACGCTGTATCAGTGTATCAGTGAGACATGTCACATCCAAAATCGACAATAAAAACACAACAACAGCTGACGTGATCGTCATGAAGCGTCATTAAACTCTTCTTTGTTGTTGGAAGCAGATGCTTAAACTGTGGTTCCACCAGATTTTTTCTTTTGCTTTAAATTATTGGATGCTCTTCTGCTGCAGTTCAGATTTTCACCCACGCAGATGAGAGCAGCTCATTCTTGAATGGAAACAGTGGAGAAGTCGGCTGCAGCCAGTGATTGTTGCATTTACAGGCAGCACGGTACAGACAGGAACTGACACCATATTGACTTTGCTCCATGAAGTGAGGTTTCCCGGGTGTGTGAGGTCCAGCACAGCGTGGCCGCACAGACTGAATGAGGATTATATTCTGAAATGTTAAATTTCAACAATGTGCTTCTTCACGAAACAGCCGTCCACACGTGCTGCTGCTGCGTCCTGTGATGCCTGCTCCTCAGTTTCAGCGACGGAGAAGTCTTCGTCTCTGCTAAGACGTCTCTGTTGTCTTGTCTATTATCTGAAGGAGGCGGTTCAGAATAGCAGCCATGTCACGCTGTGAGGAGCTGTAGGTCGCAGCAAAGATAAGGTGACGATCTTCACGTGTTTACGCTCATTGATCAGACAGACTCAGCAGGCGGGGCTGGTAGAGCGTGGGTTAATCCTCTCTGACGTGGGATCGATGTCATCCAGGAATTTAACCTGATCTGGCCTGAACCCTCCAAGACTTCATTCTTTTTACCTGGTCTGTACTTCATGCCGTCAGAGGCAGGTGGGGAGTTATGTCATAGCTAACCCTGATTGGTTGGTCGAGACAGATCCAGTTTTTAAAAGCTAAACACAAAGAGGCCGGCGCTCAGACGTACATTTCTTTAAAGGAACCCTTCAATTAAATACTGTTAGTGACACAAATGAGTTATTTCAGAATCATTTCTATTAATTATAATTACTGATGCATTAATGTATCCATCACATCAATGTTAATGTAGCTTATAAAGAGGGAATGTATATACTGCTATGAAAATACTATGAAAATAAATACTATAAATGCAATAAAAATGCATCCATCGCTTATTTTTGACTATATTTTGTGTTAATAGTTTTTTTTTAAATCCACAAAGTAACGATTAAATTCATCACATAAAGGTAGTGCAGTAAAAGTACTTGCCCCTGCAGTGGAGTATGAGGATAAAACAGCAGGAAAAAGAATTACCGTATTTTCCGGACTATAAGTCACGTTGGTCAAAAAATGCGTCATGAAGAGGAAAAACATATATAAGTTGCACTGGACTATAAGTCGCATTTATTTAGAAATTTATTTCACAAAATCCAAGACCAAGAACGTCAATGAAAGTACCTCAAAACTGAGGACAGTACATGAGTAAATGTACTTTCCACCTCCCTCAGTATCTGATGCCACTTAATGAGCTATGATATCGATCGCTGGGTCTCTGCTGACATCTGATCGTGACCCGTCGGTGTTTAAAGTGTTCGGATTTGTCTGGAGGATAAAAAGTTTGACGGAACGACGAGCCTCGTGTGATTGGTCGCCTGATGCATCATTAGCCAAACAGCAAACAGCAGACATCACATGAAGTCACATGTAGATTAAAACACAGGACAGATGTGAAACACCGTTCACTGTCTTCTCACACACACACACACACACACACACACACACACACACACACACACACACACACACACACACAAGGAGCATGATGGACATTGATGCGGTGTCCATGGCAACCATCGGTGTTTCCAGGTCGGGTCAGGGCGTCATGACGACCAGGAGAGCTCCCCGGACACGACATTTACAAGCAGAGAGCAGACAGCTCGGCCAGAGAGACACTGAGTGTGTGTGTGCGTGTGTGTGTGTGTGTGTGTGTGTGTGTGTGTGTGTGTGTGTGTGTGTGTGTGTGTGTGTGTGTGTGTGTGTGTTCCAGACTCTAATTGGCAGAACCTTCTGTCAATCACGAAGTAAGAAGGGTGGTCACACCTGACTTCACCAGCTTGACTGACAGGCCCAGGGGACCAATCACAGAGGCAGACGGACTTGAGACCACCTGGAGGACGACTCTCTCTCCGTCTGCTGTTCGCTGCAGGTGAACTTCAGCTTTTCAAACTCTTTTCTCCTCATATTTCTTGAATGGACGCTGAACTCTCCTCAGTTCCATCCGTCCATCATCGCCTCTTCCTTCCATCCCTTTGTGGCGTTTCCTGCTCTCCCTGCATATGGATGAGTGTCAGAGGAGAAAGCAGAAGAAAAGAAACGAGGCTGAGTGTTCGGTGGACGGTGAACGCAGCTCTGAATGAGAACACTCATAAAAGGCTTTTACAGTAATGCAGCTGTAATGGTGTTAGCGTGTGTGTTAGCGTGTGTGTGAGTGTGTGTGTGTGTCAAGGGTAAGAGGGTACAAGAAGTGTGATGCATTCACTGGCCGTCAGACAGACACAGATTGGTCCATTTTCGGTGACAGATCGACAGATAGAGCAGAGAACACACAGATCTAGACTGATAGATGAGCTGGATGATAGATCGGATTGATCTATCAGTGGAAGACCGAAATATCAGAACTGGATATTTCAATAATTAATAAAATAATGAGGCAAAGGAAAAGTCAATGGTTTGATCCAGAAATAGAAAGCAAATAGACCAGATGACAGACAAATCAATCGGACGGCAGATCAATAACTTGATTGATAGATGTTTACGTCAATTGGCAACTGAATGACAGAATCATGAATCAGCCTGTTGATAGAGCGATCGGATCATTGATTAATCAGGAAGAGCTATCAGAAGCAGATAGATCAATCAGGAAATAGAAGTTATTAGACAGAGATCAATAAAAGATAAAGCAATTAATCAGTCAACTGAAAGATGAAGAAAGGAAACGACAGAGGAAGCCAATTATTGTCAGCGATTAGCTGGATAGACTGTGATTGGACGATAGATCCCACGACAGACAGAGCAACGTGAGTTATAACTAATAACCAGTGAGAGGCTCAGAGCTGCAGTGATTCCTGTCATTTGTTCCCGTGTTGGAGGCGGATGGAGGAAACCACGAGCTGCTTCCTCCAAACAATAAACCCCGGCTCTGACGGGATCACTAATCTGAAAATGTAAATGTTGTCGGTGTCGCCGTCGATGCTGCGAAGAATCCACCGGCGCAGCGACCACAGCAGGAAGTCCGAGCTGATGGGAGCGCAGCGGCGCTAATGACTGTTTTCATCATTATGGTTTAATTCTCAATTAATTGATTATCTGCTTATAAAATGACCTCATGTTGTTAGACAATTCAAGCTGTATGTGAACTACTCACACACACACACACACACACACACACACACACAGCAGCTGCAGGCCAGAGTGGGAGGAACACACTTGTTTTCTTCTGTAAAGCAGATTAGCGACAGGAAAATGGAAATTGGATTAACAAGGGACAGCATGAACACACACACACACACACACACACACACACACACACACACACACACACACACACCCCATCATCCGTCACCTGCTCCGGGTCACAGATCAGCTGGTCAGAGGCAGTTTCTCCGTGATTGATCCGTAACGACGGAACAGAACAGGATCGAGTCGATGTTCAGATCTCGAGCGGCTCCTCAGTTTGAAGTAATCTCTGTAACTGTTCGCAGTAACAGTGACAGCATGAATACGTTTATCCCAGCGAGTACAGAACAGGAACGATCCCACCATCTCCATCAGGAAGCCAACAGTCAACAGACTGCAAGTCATAAAGGAGGGCGTTCATGGCTCTTCCTCTTCTGTCTGTGATACAGTGTCAAACAGGAGCAGCCCCCCCCCCCCCAGCTCTGGAAACCATTTCTGTGTCCTCTGGGAGTGAGTTTAAAACAAGGTAGCTAACCCCCACCCAATCCCCCCCTCATCATCACTAAGATAAGATAAGATAAGATAAGATAAGATAAGATAAGATAAGATAAGATAAGATAAGATAAGATAAGATAAGATAAGATAGCACGAAGGAGGAGCAAGGAGCAAGAAGGGAAAAAAATAATATTGCAAGTGGAGTATTTATGTATTTTTCATTCATTTATTTAGTTAGACATGTTTTTGTATACAATGTACACATATATAGTATATATAGAGTATATGTACATATACTTTGTATTTTGTATCTGTTTGTTCTTTTCTACATCTTTTAACTGCTGTCTGTGACATCGTAATTTCCCCAGCGTGGGATCAAAGAAGTTATGTCTATCTTATCTTATCTTATCTTATCTTATCTTATCTTATCTTATCTTATCTTATCTTATCTTATTAAATTGGTTAAGTTAATTTGGTTTGCAAACATTGGATTCCACTGCCGGGTTTGTCAGGCAATAATCTGTGTCTATATTTCTGTTTTCATCTTATTTTGGAGTATATTTGGATATTTGGAAAAGGATAAATACAAGAACAGGTCATGATTTTCACAATTAAACATCCAGTCAATCATTAATTAAATCAATGAAATCTGAGCAATGAAAGAAAATCTCAATATAATCCAACATGTGCAGCATTCACAGCTCTGAGCTCAGATCCAGATGTTTCGCTCGATTGTTACTCTGTCTTTGTGTCCATCGAGCCGCCGTCTTTACTGCAGTGACCAAAGCACAGTCTGAAGTCCCTAATGGTCCATTAAAAGCCTCCTTCTTAATCCATAGATGAATCAAAAACAGGCTGAATTTTAATGGAAACAGTCATTTGTTGCAGTCCTACAACAAATAATTAAAAGCTGAGGAAAACAGCAGTGAACTAGTTTGTCAACACGATGATCAAAAGAGAAATCGTAATATTTAAAAGAAAAATACGACTTCTGTGTCTCTGCTTGACCTCCGTCCATCTCACCTGTTTGCAGCCCAAATAAAGTCACAACTTTCATTTTCATCTTCAGTTTGCTGCTGTGTACGAAAAAAAATCATTACAGGTAGAAAAAAATAGAGAGAGAGTGATGAAGCAGCAGCAGTTGATTAAAAATTAATGGCAAACAATAGTCAGTAATAAACTAGAAATTGCTCGTCATTAAAAACAGCCAGGTATTTTTTATTATTTATCATCTCGCCGGCAGCCGTCGACCATCTCCATATTCACCGCGGTGTTCTGCCTCCGCCCTCTGACAGATTAATTAATATGCATTAATGCTTCTTCGCCGTTTAATTTGGCGTGCAGTAATTGGAACGAGCGATAGTGTGGCAGCGGTCACAGCAGATCCATTAAACAGCACTCATTCCTGCAGGTAGCTGCATGTGGATTATAGATAGTTATCCCACTGCTGCCACACCTGGAGACTCGCTCTGTTATCGCACTGAACAAAGGCGGGAGGTCAAAGGTCGGCTGTGTTTCATCGAAACAGGGTTTGAACTGAAGACGAGCAGATACAACAGCAATGAGGAAGATCAAAGACGTAGATCAATGGTCCGTTCAGGTTTCTCAAGCCAAAGGAGGAGAGAGGCAGCAGGTGGCGCTAACGCTCCAATCAGGTTCAACTACAGCACAAGAAGAAGAAGAAGAAGAAGAAGAAGAAGAAGAAGAAGAAGAAGAAGAAGAAGAAGAAGAAGAAGAAGAAGAAGAAGGTGGGATCAGCGAGACGTCAGATGAGTCAGACGAGTTTGCTGATTGTGTTTCTCTAAGTTGCTCATTGGTCACTATAAACAATCAGCTTTGCATTATGGGATATTTAAGCTGCAGCATCTGGAGTTTCAGCAAATAAACCATAAATCTGCTGCTCATTCCTGTGTTTAAGCCGTTTAAATGGACGTTATATCAGGACGCTCACTGACGAAAGCAGATCTGACAGATTTAAAAAATTAAGACATGAAGTGGAAATTTGTGGGTGGGATGTGAGAAGAGCAGCAAAACAAACAGGAGATGATCTGCATCTTTGTACTGTGAGTGCTTTTCCACCTGCAGCGACGAGAGACGTGAGCGACGGCTCGGGATTAAAACGCTGACTGACAGGCCGACTTCAGAGCAGTCAGCATCGTCTTCAGCGCTTTGTAAGTTCTTCAGTAATTCAGAAGAAGCGAGAAACAAGTGACAGCATCAGAACGGATGTTTAGATACGAAGAGTGACAGAAATTATGAAGAACAAATGAAGTTTCCTCTCGCTCGTCGGAGAAACGCTTCTGTCTGATCTCTCGCTCGCACGCGTTTTATGCAGACCGGCCTGACCTTTAAGAGGACGAGCACACTTCCCCTTTAAGGCGTGGGGTTAGGGTTCAGCCGCGTTCACGTGCTCGTCAGCTTCATGAACAATATGTGCGATTGTGCCGCTCGAGAGAGTAAACGTGATGAATATTGTTGTCAAAAGTACGACTGAGTGGCTTTTAGCTCCGGACGAGGGGAGATTGATGCCACCTGAGTCAAAGTGGCGCTAATTCCAGAGATCCTCCCTGATTGGCCGCAGACAGCAGGTGACAGGACATAAAAGGTTTTTGAGGACATCAAACTGGTTTGTCTGGTTTTGGCTCTGCAGGGAGACGGAGGAGGGTCAGTGTTTGGTGTCCTGTGATGGTTTTTCCACTAATTGTCTGCAGAGGACACTGAGCGATGAACCTAATGACTGTTTTTGTTTCGCCTTTATTTCTTTAATTCTGAAAAATCAACACATGCACGCTGATCCAGTCAACCAGCCTCGAGTACAACAGGAAAAACAAAGTTTGCTGCATTTCAAAGGAGTCAGCGGGGAAAATAATCACTGTCAAATTGGATAAAACAGATTTTTATAAACACACACAATTAATTCAGACTCACAGCGTCACAGTGAGAGTGTCGTTTTATTCCTTTTTTGCCGTCTTTATTCTGCGTCCCCACGGGTTTGTCCCTTTACTGGTTTCTGTTTTATGTTTCCATTCTTTCGTCTTCCATCAGTAACCGAAATTAAAGTTTCAACCGACGCTGTTGTTGTGCTTCCCGAATCAAATCAAATTTAAATTACATCAAATCAAGTTAAAACACTAACCAGCAGGATGTCAGACACTTTGAAACATTCACAACATCCGAGAAGCTGCTCTTAATTTTTCAGGAGGCAAAACAAGACAAACAGTCGTCTGACGGGATCGTCTCCGTCTTCAGAGGCAGAAGACAAAATGAAAATGTTTTCTGAGCACCAGGATTCACAGGATGTCTGTCAAAGACCAGATCCCAGAAGTCAGAGCTCCGTGTTGTGTTTTAGATGCTGGGCTAAGTTAGCTAATGCTAACAGCAGCTAGAGAACAGCTGATTTTAGCCTCTAATGATTAGCACTACTAATGACATCACCTGATGATCGTCTGTCAGTGTTTGACCTGCGCAGAAAAAACAACCTTTGAAATACACTGAAGCAGAGACCCGACGTCCCAGTTTGTCCCAGTCTGTCCTGGACCGTCCCGGTTTCAAGCTAGGTGTCCTGACAAATATTGTAAAACACTAAAATGTCCCAGTTTTCACCACAATTAAAGTGATATTTCTAATATTCTACTCGTTTTCAGAGCTTAGGTAGATGTTCGCCTTCGTCCAACGCTGATTTGTCTGCCTGTCAATCAATGTGCCGCCATCACGGCTGTGACGCAAGCTAATCTTAACGTTAGCAATATTAGCATAGAGTTGGACCTTACTCTCTTTTTACATACTTCTGTAAAAAATATTTGCAAGCATGTTTTAAAAAGTGAAATATTTGTTGTGTTCAGACTCTTGTGGTGGATTTTAATTCCTCTTTCACTTCAATAAACCTTTCACTACTTCGTGGCTTCATCAGTGAGAGGTAGTTTCCGCCGTGAGAGGTGGAAACGATTCTGATGGTGCATGTATTTAGTGCAGTCTTTGCACATTTTCAGTGACTTTGCAGACAGAAACAGGAACATTCAGGCAGCAGTTTATTAACTGTCAGCTTCTGGACCGGCTGAATCTGCCAAATTAGAGACCTAAACTCGACCCGGGGGGCTTTTATTTGCTTTGTTTCATCACTTCAGGCTCCTGACTGTTAGCTCAACGACCTGCGAGACAAAAGAGAAGAAATTCTCAGTAAATGAGGCCGAAGCTGTTTCACAACACGGTATCGTTAGAATCTACGAACCAGCAGAAAAAGCATCATGTGATCAGTCATTTTCATGACAGAAACTCTCTATCAGACAGGAAATGTTCAGCTGGTGGCGCGACGCAGCAGCAGTGGGATGAGCTCTGCTCTCATGCTGTAAGAATAAGAAAAAATGACTGTGCCCCTGAACTCCCTCGGAGATAAGTGCAGCTCTGAACATGCCGCTGTCAGCTTTTGTTCAAACTCTGAGATTGAAGATCGAAGCATTTTTTAATATTGAAGTCCTGATTCAGCAAGACGGGGTGGCCGTCCAGAAAGGCCCACCGACGGTCGCGGCAGGCGGAAGAGGAAGAGCCGAGGAAGTGTTGATGAAACCACAGATGACGCTTTTTTTATTATTTTATTCTTCTCTCGCGTGCTTTTTTTTTCTTTGAACCCACTTCGAGCCGAGCCGCTCGGTGAGCGCGATGAAAAAGCGATGGCGTGTCTGATAGCTCCACTGCCGCCAGCCAGCTTAAAACGAGGCTCCAGTGTGGTTTGACGCCGCTGGAGCTTCTCGACCGATAAGAACCAGAGATCTGAAAGAGAGGGAAGGGCGAGAGACACAGCCAACGAGAGAGGAGAGAGAGTGGGGGTTGAGACAAGAGTTTTAATGCTTATGCCAGCAGGTTGAAAAATGATTATCTTGCTGTCTGGTTGTGACGGTGTGTATGGAGGCCTGACAGCAGCCAGCGGCGTCGCTCATTAATAAGGGGGAAAGCCGAGTGTGTGTGCGTGCGTGTGTGTGTTACAGTGTTAAGGCTGTAATGTTCTCAGCTCCATCCTGACATGCCCTTTACCATCTGTCTGCAGGCAGAGCAGCAAACTCACAACTTTTGTCATATTTTAATATTTCATCACATTTGGCTGTTCTGCATCAGTTTGCTTTAGTCACAAAGCAGATTCCCGCGCACCGCAAACCTCATATAACTTAAAATAACCTTATTTTTAGATGAAGCCCTCTTTAATTAACATCAAACCATCTTAAAATTAGTTAAGGGAGTTATTAATGGGGGAGGAGAGCGCATGAATTTTGCATGAGTTTTTCAGGCCACCTTTACGCTTTTATTCACCTCAGCTGCAGAGAGAACCAGACCTTTATTTTGAATTATCCCTTCCTGCAAACTCAACATTTCCTCATTTAACTTTAACCTCAACATAATAAATTCAAAACACAAAAGCCATCCATTAAATAGAGAGTTTGTTAGTGGTCATGAAAATATGCTGTTCAAACAGTAAAAGAGTCCCAACTGAAGTGACAGAAACATGACAGATAAGATCGAAAGAGTCATTCTGGCTGTTAGCAAATAGCTGTCTACTTCCTGTGAAGTAGTTTCTGTCCACCCGATGAATTAAAAGCCAATATTCGCTCTTCTTTTAGCTCCGTTTTAGTCTCCACCAGATCATCTCTAACTGTGTCTGCTGTTCGCTGGTGGACAGTTAGCAGATGCTTGTAATAAAAGTGCTAAAACGTTAGCACAAAAATATGGCAAAATACACAATTTCTGGTTTAAGCTAAGTTTGTCATCCAGTCTGCACCAATATAAGACAGCTACGACACACTTCACTGGACAATACAACTGATTTTCACTGATGTTTATTCGGTTTTACTTAAGATCTTTTGCTTTCCGCTGGTGTGTCGTTCTCTGTGGAGCCTCCCTCAATGTGAAAAGTGCTCCACAAATGCTGCAACGCCTCTCCTCCTCTCAGAAATCAACATTGCATTTCCAGCTGTGCCTTTAAGGATCACATTTAAAAAGCATAAGTAAGTAAATGAAGTAAAATGACTCAGCCTGATGGAACAGTAAATGTAAGTGATCCCGATGGCAAAATGGGAATTCCAATATACTGTAGACAATGTTCTTCTCCCCGGTCGGTTCATCACTTTAATTAGTTTCACGAAGAATTCATCAAATAATTTGACTTGGTTTTAATTATAATCTTACCTCCTAAATGTTCCCAGTTCTAATCTTCCTCAGCTGATCTAAAATGTATTATTTCTCTTCTGCGAGCGACGCGTTCGCTGTCCAGAGGCGATGTGAAGGTTTCTGCTTCCTGCTGTTTGCCGGGCAGACAGCAATCAGGGCTTGAAGTGAACAGCTAATCCTCCAACTATAAAGGTCTGTGTAACCTTTCTAACACAATTTCACAAAAGACTGCTCTGTTTGTTCTGCTCTCAGAAATAAAGTTAATTATAAAAACCCGCCCAAACGTCTTGACCTTTCCCTCTGGGTAATTACGGCTTCTCATTTCTTTTCTTTTATTTATTTTTTTCTTTTCTCTCTGCAGCATGTTTGTCGTCAGCACAGCCTCACCCTGCCCCTCGCTCCTCCGTCAGTCGGACGGTCGGATGGAAAAAACACTCTAAAAACAGAGATGTGTCTCTCATGCACAGATCTGACAGCCTATCACAGAGCAGTCAGCGTGCACGTCAGAGCAAACGCTCATTTCCTGCTCGCAGCGTCGTTTGAGCTGCTGCTGAAGAAAGTGGATGTTTTCTGCAAACGAGGACAATAATGAGTGAAAGTGAAGCAGGAAGCTGAAGCACACTTTTACTGGTTTTACTGGAGTCAGCAACGAGAAAGCCCATTATCCATAAGAAGAATGAGACGGTCTGGCAGCATTTTCAAAATATATATCGTCGTAAATATCGATATTGATCAGCTTGGAAAGAATTATGCCCGGCCCTGTTTCAGCCTCATCTGAACCGCTCAACAGAAACGTTCCAGGTTATAGTCTGCGACCATCTGCAGCTTTAACGACCCGACAAAGTTCCACAGAACACAATTAACACATAAAAAGACAAATGTAAGCACAGGGTATTTTAGAAAGGGCAAATTCACCGACGGCCATCCATCCGATTGTGTTCAGGCTCCTTTCAAAGGCGCTGGCGGCTGCTCAGGACAGACGGAAAGGTTAGCTCTGAGTAAATGTTCATTGTACTGAAGCTCCACCGGGGTCACAAAATGTAGATAAATGCATTTATTCAGTGCCTTTTTACCAGACATCAGCCTCATGTTTACGCTCGTATTGTTAAGAAAAAGAGATTTGAAGTGTCGATAAACGCTTCAGAGGTGCCTTTGAGACTCAGCTGAGGCGAGTCTGCACGAAGCCGCTGCAGAGATTAGACTGAGAGCGAATCAGCTGCATGAGACGTCTGAGAGAAAACATGTCCGACACGCAGCTTCATGCTCTGATGTCTCACAACGGCTGTGAGCACATAGAAACTGGAGTGATTCAATGCTGTTGGGAGAGTTTTTGCATGTTGTGACTGCTGTGATATAAAACCGAACAGGCGGATCGTATTGTCTGCGTCCTCCCAGTTGTTCTTTGTCTTCTGACTTTCTGTTTATGATAAATGTCTTTGTCAACGTTGCGGACGCAGCCCTCTTTGAATAAACTTCACTGGACTTGCCGATGGACAAAGGGGCGCTTAATGCTCATGTTCACTGATTTATTCATTCAGGCTGAGGATAAAAGATGGAGATTCAGGCTCTGCAGAAATTAAAATGTTCAGTTCGTGATTAATAAAAATGCACAGTGTCTCCCCAGCTTTACCCAACGAGGGGATCTTAACTGGAAGGTCAGTGACAGAGGAAAGTAGTAACTCCCATTTGAAACAGTGCAATGTATTTACTGTCTGAGTGGGGACGTCTATGTTCTGGCAGTAATTGACTTGTATTAAATCAGACTTTGATATCTCATAACGTGCCACCAAGTTGACGCTTTGGAGTGAATCCAGTAACCAGTCGTGGTGCATTGAACGGAAACTCCCTGAGTGTTCGACGCACACTTCAAACACGCCATCACTGATCGTGTTGGCTGCAGGTGGCTTCAGGACGGCTCCTCTTTATTTTTCCACTGATAAGTCCAAGTTTTACTGCACGAGTCACCAATTCAAAGCCCCCTGCTTCAGTGTGATTTTAATTACTTTCTTGGACTCGGATCCCGCGTCCCTGTGGGCGCATATTGTTTTACTAGTGATTAAAATTCCAGTTTTGTCTTTTATCAGCACTTTAAAGTTTTAATTCAGGCTTTGTTGTGCTTTTAGTTTCAATCAAAGCATGTTTGTTGTTTAAAGAAGAGGAAACCAAAAGCAGAGTCGAGAGGGGAAGCTCGTTCTTTACTGGATCAACAGGCCGGCGGAGAGGCAGCGAGGCCGGCGGAGAGGCAGCGAGGCCGGCGGAGAGGCAGCGAAGCCGACGGAGAGGCAGCGAAGCAGACGGAGAGGCAGCGAGGCCGGCGGAGAGGCAGCGAGGCCGGCGGAGAGGCAGCGAGGCCGGCGGAGAGGCAGCGAGGCCGACGGAGAGGCAGCGAGGCCGACGGAGAGTCAGCGAGGCCGGCGGAGAGGCAGCGAGGCCGACGGAGAGGCAGCGAAGCAGACGGAGAGGCAGCGAGGCCAGAGGAGAGGCAGCGAAGCAGACAGAGAGGCAGCGAAGCCGACGGGGAGGCAGCGAAGCCGACGGAGAGGCAGCGAAGCAGACTGAGAGGCAGCGAGGCCGGCAAAGAGTCAGCGAGGCCAGAGGAGAGTCAGCGAGGCCGGCGGAGAGGCAGCGAAGCCGACGGAGAGGCAGCGAAGCCGACGGAGAGGCAGCGAGGCCGGCGGAGAGGCAGCGAGGCCGGCAAAGAGTCAGCGAGGCCAGAGGAGAGTCAGCGAGGCCGGCGGAGAGGCAGTGAGGCCGACGGAGAGGCAGCGAGGCCGGCGGAGAGGCAGCGAGGCCAGAGGAGAGCCAGGGAGGCCGGCGGAGACGATCGGGAGGGAGGCCGGGCAGGAGAGGCTGGAGCTGCTGTGCCGAGCAGCTAACTGCTGATTGGCAGACTGGGGAATGAGGAGCAGCTGGAGGGACAGGTGATCAGACCAGGCAAAGGCTGATGAAATGATGCATCCTGACAGTGAACGACACGTTAAACACTGCGTCATCAACAGGTGAAATCTGTGAGCATCAAACCTGAGCCTCCTCAGTGCAGACACTGGAAACACAAATGTTCTCCGAATGCTGCAGACATTTGAAAAATACATGATGCTCTCAGTACACAAACATTATTGTGCCTCTGCTAAAAATATAACAGCAGCTGTATATTTTGCTGCTGTGATGTTAACATAATGTAAACAGGATGTTCTGCAACTGCAAACAAAACCAAACCTCCCGCCGCCGCAAAATGGCAAAATGCTGTCTTATAAGCTGCCTGCATCAAACTCCAGGCTGTGCAGACTAAAGAAGGCTGAATAAGTGCAGCAGAGCACTCAGCGTACACTGGATGTCAGACGGTGAGCAAAACAAAAACTGTACTTTTTTCTAGCAAATCTTGGTCGAGATCATAATGGTAACCTAGATAAAAGCACTGAAACACAAAAGTTATCCGCTAACAACATCACGCTAACGTTAGCTTCGGCATCGGCTCGCCAGCCTGCATGTTTTTGTGTTTGCTGCAGATATTTTGCTGCTACTTCTTGTTTACTCCTCAGTGAGAGTGCAGATGCATTCAGCCCATAAATCATGGATGAATTACTGAACGAGGCTGCTGACCACGGGACCACGGCCGGGCGGGTCGGGGGCTTCAGGTGCTGAATTTTCCCGAAACGAGCGGCCACAAAAAGATGCAAAATGTCCACAGCTGATGCAAAACTGTGCCGCTGCCTTTAACCGACAGAAACGAACATCGTGTTCTGCCGCTAATGTTAGCAAATAGCTCAAAATTCTGGTATTTTTATGTCACATCAAATCACACATTCTGCAGCTTCTGATGGAGCTCAAACACAAAATGCATCCAGCAGCAAATGTGTTGTGCATTTTGCGTAACCTTCACTGCAACAGACACACAAACCTGCATAGAAACGCTCTAATTGCTGTTGGCTGGGCCTCACAGCCGACATGGTTTCCTTCATCTGCATCTCTGCTGAGGGTTTAAAGTCTGGCAGACGTCCAGAGCGCCGAGTGTGTGCGGCGAAAACCAAAATATCTGCTGGAACGGGCAACTCGCAGAGGAGAGCCGGACCCCGCAGCAAACTGGAAAGCAGAGGTCAAAGGTCAAGTGAAGAGTGTCAAATATTTGGAGTCTCAGTCTGCTTCCCGTCGTCTCTCTTCCTCTTATCGCGTCCTTGTTTCCTTTATTCCTTTGTCGTTTTCTCTTTTTGTTCGCCGCCTCCCTTCTTTTCCTCCTCTGAACTCTTTAATCCATCTTTGTTTTCAGCGCTTAATTTATTTCTCTTCAGTCGTCCTCATTCGATTTCCTCTCACCTCGATTTCTTCTCCCCCCCTTACCTTACCCTCCATCTCTCTGTTACCTCCTTTCCTTTACCTTCTCACCTGTTTTATTTCCTTTCCTGCTCTCTTTGCTCTTTGTTCTTCGTCACTCTCTCCTCCTCTCCTCCTTTATTCCTCTCTTAATTCCTCTCCTGCTCTCCTTTCCTTTATTTTCTCCTTATCCTTTCTCTCTTGATTCCTTTCCTTTCATCTCCCTTTCTTATTTCCTTCGGTTTTCTTCTCACATTCTTTCCTCATCTCTTTCCCTTTTTCCTCTTGTCTTTATCCCCTTCCCTCAGTCGATTCTCCTTTTGTCTCCATCCTTTTGTCCTCTTTCCTTCTCCACCACTTTCTGACCTCATCTCCTTTCCTATTCTATTCTCTCTATTTGACATTTCATAAATCTTCTTCCTCTTCTTCCTCTTCTGTCCTCTTTCTCTCCTCCCCTGCTTGTCCACTTCACTCCTCTCCCCTTTGCCTCCTCATCCCTCCTTTATTTTCTCCCCATGATTCACGCAGGATGGAGGAGGTGTGTGTCTGTATGTCAGTGTGTTGTACAGCAGTTAGCTTGCGCTCTGTGTTCTATTATTATGATCTTTTCAGCGTGTAGGCGTCCATTAGGCAAACTCATATGCAACAATATGCAGATTCCTCCATTTGCACGGATCATAAACTCCTGCAGGCCTTCTGCTACATCATCATCATCACTATCATCATCATCATCACCATCATCTCCATCAGCAGCTGCCAGCGGCGGTGAGCTGAGCATCGCAGGACGTAAATTTTTGATTCACCCGGCGCTGCTTTCATTAGTTTTCACCCACGGTGTGAGAGTCAGTGAAGGCATCATGTGAGTACATGATGTCATCAACTGCAGCACGCTGACATCACACGCTTCATTTCTAATAAAAATATGTTTTTCTTGTTGTTTTCTTAACTGAAGAAACACAGAAAGATGCAACAACGTGTTTGAAGTCAGACTGTTTTTTCAGGAGCTGGAAATGTGTTTCGGGAACATTTGATAAAGACGAAACAGCTCCAGACACTCCAAATGATTTATTTCTTTAAAGCTGCAAAATAAAACAGGATTTAACATAAAACGAGACGGAGAAGAAAAGCAAATGGACGTGCGGCAAAAGAGAAGTAAACACTCTTTATGTTACAGAAAAGTCAGCTTGATGTCCTGAAATGAAGCAGATGAAGGAGTCGAACACTCTGTTTGTGTGATTTCAATAAAATCCACTGAATTACAATCCAACCCAAAGAAACAAAGGAAATGGACTTAATGCTGCGTCGTCTTCAGAAAGCTGGGAAGGAACATGAGTGGAGAGGCTCTGTGAGGCCGTGCTTCGAGGTGCTTTGAGCTAAATGCTAACAGCAGCGTGCAAACGGTGACAATGCTAACATGCTGTTTACCAGGTGCACCATCTAAGGTCAGTGTGTTAGCATGCTAGCATTTCATAATTACCACTAAACAGCTACTGTATGTCTTCATAAAGCAAAAGGTAAATAAATTTTGACCTGATGGGTGCTGCAGGATGAAAAATTATTCCAATAAAACATGAGTTGTGTCATGTATTGAGGCTAACGTCACATTCAGGAGTCGAGAACAGCATGATCTGAAGATGATGGCAGCTCCACCCTCATCAAACATGAGCAAACCAAACCGGCGGTGGCCATAGTGCCAAACTTGAGCCGTCAAAACAGAAGTGGCTCCGTCCACGTCTTTCTATGCCGTCTATGGGATCACAGAGTTGCTGTAAATGAACTTTGTTGACACGTTAACAGTGAACGTGGAAGAACATAACGAATCTTTGTGATTGCAGCTTCAAATGAAATCTTTTCTATTTAACTCCTGACAAGCGTTCACTTGTTTTGAGTAAACAAGTGTAATTTAACACGACAACAGGCTGTTGTTGGATCTTTAACCAGGCAGTGATGTTGGCTTAAACGGTTGGATGAGTGTTCGGATGAACGTAGGCGCTGCTGGATGCTGCCTGTTGATTTCAAGTGGCTTCCTGTTCTGCTATTGGCCGTGGGTGGACGACAGCTCTGCTAATTAATGCAGCCATCAACACCAAGTACAACTGTGTGAAATGATTATCCAAATGCATTCTCCAAAAAATGCAGCCTGGTCAGGGGGATAATGCTTATTAAAATTTTTGTAATTGTTCCCTCAAATTAGTACATAATAATTTGTGTCCTCACATAACAAATCACTCATGAAATTTCTCATTTGTGCACTTCCCATTCAGAATTATTCCTGAGAGTCCTGAATACCTTCAAATTGCTGTGTTGGACAATGCTGATTATAGAATAAAAACATGTTGTGCTGTTGTTGTGCACGTTCAAAGGTCCACCGACGGCCTCTCAGTCCTCTGCTCATGATCCGTCATCATGTGTGATTTGGGGCGGGGGATCGTCTTTTGGTCCTCAGCTTTGTCTCGTGTCCCTTCCACGGTGCAGCCTCTGGGTTGAGACCTTAATGAAGCCTGAAGGGACATTTAGCATCTGACCTCTAACTTCTTTAAAGTCTTCAGCTTTAAAACTGTCTCAGCAGTAATTTCTTCCAGCTAAACTGCTCGTTTACACACAAGTTTCTTAAATTCACTTTGAAAGGATGCGAAATGTGCTCAGCCTGAGTTCGATTAAACAAAGCTTTTTTCCTCTGTACATCAGTTATCGTTCCACCTACGCTTCCTCTGTTGTTTGAGGCTTTGATGGGCATTAAAGAAATCAGACTTTGGATACGCGACCTCACACCCCATATGACACATTTCTCAGTGTTTTATTGGAGGCATGCACGCCATTGGAAGCAAGAATTCTTTCCCAGCGATGCTTGTTTCCCCTCCAGCGGCAGCATCATCTGGCGAGCCCATGGTGGCCCGCAGACCTCCCTCCTCTATCCCACCCACCGTCAACAGATCCCCCCCAGTCTTCATCGATTTCCACAGAGCAGATTCCTCCCCGCCGAACAGTTCCCTCCTTGTACGACGAGAGCCCATCTCTGACAGCTGAGGCCGGCTCGTAGCCCTTGGCGGTCGTCTGGAGTGGACGGACACACGGAGCAGACAATGGCTCGCCTCAAAGCTGTGGCAGATGTCCAAGTGATTGCTGCAGACGCTGTCTTTCATTAGAAGGCCGACAGCTCTGCTCACAGCTGCTATCGCTGATTGGATGAAAATATATAAAGAAGAGGAGGACCGCTCTTCTTGGAGTTCAAGTGGCAGTTTGCACAATATGAGCTATTGTAGATGAGAGTATTTTTGTACCAAACAGGAGCTGTATTATTGAAGAAAGAGCAAGAGGCTTTCATTTGGCCATTAGGGACCTTGAGATTAAACTTCTGCTCAGAGCTGCTGGCGAGCCCATTTGTACTTTTAGCAGAAAAATATTCATGGGTTTAGCTTTCATATAACAAGCAGTCAGATTAATAAACTCAAACGCAGCTTCTGCCTGTTCTAACAGAACTCTGCAGGCATGAAAAAACGAGCCTGATGCTTTTCCTGAATTGGGATTTTCTGCCATCATTATTGTGTTGATATTCATGGTCACTGTAGCACTTAAAAAGCTTCTGTTCAGCCCACAGTCTGATGTCAGAAAGTGCATTTGATCTAATGAGGAAATAAGTATTCGTATCTTACATCTTATTAAAAAGGAAAAAAGTCTCTGAGCACATTTTCAGCTGCAGAGTTAACTGTCCAGAAACTGCATTAAGAGAGAGGAGAGGAGGCCGGGCTGATCTTTGGCCTTTCATCGGGACTCACCTCACTTCACTCTTCAGGAAAATCTCCACCTGTGTGACTGGATGGAGGAGAAAGCCTCCAGTGTGTTTGTGCTTAGCCTAATATTTAATTTTTCATGGGCTGACCCACAACCAGGAAACTCTGCAGAAGAGAGAATAATGTGCCGAGTTTGTATTAAAATGACTCATTTCTGCAGTCGAAATGCAATCAGAGAAGGCAGCTTCTCTGAAACGACCCGCACCGTCCCGAAAACTGGCCAGTTTCCACCTTTACGTCTGAGTCCCTCAGCCAGAGGAAGGTTGAGCCATGAGCCAGCCTTTGTGTGTGAAATAATATTTCTTGGCTCTCTATCAAGCAGCCTTCCTTTAGCAAGGGCACACGGCGCCACGCTCACTTTGTCACCTGTTTGCATCCCTCCAGCTTGATATTGACGACATAGAACTGCGACTCCCTCGCTTGTGTTTTCTCCACGAAGCCGTTTGTACAGTCAGCCTGTCGTAGTGTGAAGGGGTCACCAACCTCACACCTGGTTCGCTTCAGGTGATCTTTTCAGTCGCCTCTGCAGGTCGTTCAGAGCTACATCGCCCCTCCGGTAAGAGTGCAAAGTTCAAGTCTGTCAGTCGCTGCACAGACTGACGTGAAGACCAATCAGCAACAACTGAGGGGACAACCAGAGACAAATGCAGGACCAGAAACCAAACAGAAAAACTAATTCACAACAAACCAGAGCAGCAAGAAACATACTCGACCCAACAAACACAGGAAAACATATGGACTAAAAACACAACGGCTAATTAACTGATGAATGCAGGTGACAAAGAAAACAGGAAGTAAAACAAGACACGACACATGAGGAGGGAAACCTTCAAAATAAATCTGGAGGCAAACATGATGGATCTCCTCAGAAAGGTTTTGGTCCATTTTCCAGCTGATATCCTCACGTTTTGGGTCCAAATCAAAATGAATCTCATCACAGAAAATCATGTTCTCGAATCTCAAATCTAAAATTTCTATTTAAGTTTCTTATATAGTAGAATTTTCCATCGGCAGTCTGTTGGTGTTCATTCATTCAAAGCTTTTATTCAACCGGCTCAGAATCACTGACAGCGACGCTCAGTAACACCTCGTTCACGCTCACCGTTCCACACGTTCACACCTCGAAGCTGCCCAGTCGAACCGCAGTCTGACCTGCCGACAGCTCAGCGGTTCCACTCCAGCAGCTGGGGGCTTCAGTGCCTTGCTCAAGGGCACCTCGGCGGTTGTAATGAGGCAGAGCCACCCACAAAGAGAGGATTGAAACATGGACACTGACATGAAAACGTGGAATCATGCTTCTCTGAGCGGCTCATAAGCAAACTCAGGTCAAACAAAAGCCGTCACATCCTGTCCGGGTCAAAGTTGACACCTTTGGACATTAGACAGCAGGAAAAACACCGTGAATGTCCTCTTTTAGCCTGAAAGTTTTGTACAGGTGCCACACATTTTTGCACAATGAAGCTGTTCTGGGTCAAATTTGAGCTACTGAAATGGATTCTGAATCCACCAATTTTCTGCTGAAATGTTAGTTAATGTTGAATTAATAGTTCATTGTTATATTTAAATAGTATATGAGGATTTCTTCTATGATAACTCAGTGGGGACAGTGTTTGATGTTTGTGATGTTATAAATGGTCATATAGCAAACAGTTTTCATCAAATATATTCAAATCATTTTGGCCGTTATGTTGTTCATGTCTGAGGTAAAATAGGTCAGACATGATCTTGTGTGATACGAGTGGTGTAAAACCTCAAACTGCACTTTCACTCTGCTGTCAGATACCTAAAAGTGAAAAAACGGTGGAATTGGCCTTTAATATGAGACACGATGGCGACAGCAGAAGCGACGATGCTACAACAGCAGCACAGTCTCATAAAAACACGTGTCTGCTCCAAGAAACACACTCAGCATCCTCGGATTAAACCGAAGTGATTGCAGACCCACCGAGGTTATTTGAACCTTTATTACTTTTCCCCGTGTGAGTCTCTTGTCAGAGCTGGTTAGCTTCCACTCCCACCTACATCGTTGCTGGAGGATTTGAATAATTCATGCTATCTGCGTTATTTATGTATTCGCTTATTCATGAAGGCACAAATCTGTATGTGCCGTGTCGCTGCTGGGGAGGTAAATGAAGGCATCAGTTGAGTTTGTGTCGGCCGAGGAGAAGCTTTTATTTTCCTTTTTTTTATTGTAATAGTGTCATGAAATTGGATTCTGTACGAGTCATCATTTCACAAAGAGAGCGTGACCGATGCGTGTCGTACGGCGGCCGGGCGGACAGAGGAAGGCTTGTTCTGCCTTTTGTCTTCCTCCCTGACTGACTGAATGTCACCCTCACTTCGTCGCTTCGCCCGAAAAACAAAAGCGGCTGGAAAGCCCGCGGAGCCTCAGGCCAGGGCTTCCCTCAGCCGCCATCACTAATCTCATTTACTGCTTCTTCCTCTGACAGCCGGCAGAAACAGACACAGAGCAATCTGGAAAAAAATGAGGGAGTGGAGGAGTCAGGAGATAAGGGCTGAAGTCAGGAAGCCGGCAGCAGATAGCAGCAGCTCAGATAACAGCTACATCACAGAGCTGATCAGCAGCTGCACTGTTAGCACTGATGTAGTGATCTGAGGGTGTTAACATGACAGAGAAAATCCAAGAGTACAACCACACAAATCCAGTTTAACTCCCTAATCCTCACATACAAACTGTTGCTGCAACAATTCAACCCAACTGCAATGTTCTGTGCTTCAGATTTGATCTGCGGAAATTCAACGCGCCGTCAAGCCTGTTCTGTTTTCGATACTTCCAAAAGGCACAAATGCACAGAAGGATTATCTGAATCTAACAGGTCATTTTACTGCTGCTGAGCCTCCATTTTTTTAAGATTAGAGATGTTTGTTTCGCCTGTTTTAAGTGCAAATCAGTTCATTTTAAAAGACACCGACTCATCAAGGCATGCAGCACAATGAACAAGCGTTTCAAAGTTTGTTAATGTAACTGTGCACCTTTGTGTTCATCTAACACGCACAGATGCAAATGAATGCAAACATCTCCACCCACCTCTATCTCCGCCCACCCCTCCACCACTCACCTGCAGCTCCAGCGTACCTGCTCACCGTCGCCTCAGCTCGTCAAACCCACAAACCTCTGACTGCTTTCTGTTTTGCTGGCTAATAATGAGAAATGACAGAAGTCAGTCGTATATGTTAGAACGAGAAACCAGGTCCGAAGAAGAAGAAGAAGAAGAAGAAGAAGAAGAAGAAGAAGAAGAAGAAGAAGAAGAATGACCCCACAAGCTGATGGGATTGGCTGATTAGGTGTGACATGTGAAACCCCGGCTGTATGAATCCATGTTTCCCAGGCTTTGATCACTGATACTGATAAGTTATAAACCAAATTGTTCCACCATTGTTGTAGTTTCATTCATTATACAAAACAACAATAGCTGCATTTTACTGGAGTTTTGCTTTTCCAAAGTCTGTTTTAATGACGTGAAACTCTCGTTCCCTGTTGAGAGGCCAGACGAAGGGGAGGAAAATGTTCTTTTTGCAAAATGTCCGTTTAAGTGTGATGAAGGCCTGAGACTGCCGGTGGAGCTGACTGCAGTTTCAAGGTGGAAAAACTCAGACATGGCATTGGCTGCTCATGGCTCATACATCCTGTAACATACAAAAACATCCCATAGATGTTAACAAGGTTAAAAACTGAAAAGACATCTGAGAAAGTCAAATGCAGCATGTCCTCACAGAAACATGGTCCCATTACTCTGGACACTTCACTGCCAACAGTTTTCTTTTGTACTTTCGATCAAATGCATGTACAGCATGTGTGTACCTGCACGGCGACGCAACAGGATAAACAGCTTTCCAATAAAGACCGAAGGCAGGAGCTGGACTTTGAGCATCTAAACGATACCAGTGGAAAACTGTGAGAACCGTAACAACTAAAACAAACTCGATGATCGTGATCAAATATTATACTGTAAACAAGAATCAGACCAAAGGCAGGACTGATGCATGTGCATATACAAGAAGAAAGTACAATCCAACAGTTCAACCGTTAGCCTCAGACGGTTAGCATAGCAGCTAGCTTGGTCTGTGCTACGAATACAAGAAAGGAAGAACTTAGTGATGATTGTCCAATAAAGACATTTGAAAGCAGCATGTTTTGAAAGCATTCACATGTGTGGAAAACAGCCTCTACAACACGCGTTACCGCTCGTTACCATGCAAACGTCTTTATTTACAAATGCCAAATAAGATTTGACAAACAGCTGTGTGAAATATTATAATAAATATGAAATATTTATTTGCAAAATTGCATCTAAGCAGCAACAGATCCATTTAAAGCAGACACCACATGAAAAATGAGGTCATGGAACTGAAAAGACGGGAAAGACTCGTGCCACAGTCCCACTGTTAAAGCCACTTTTTAAACAGTCCGCTTGCTAACCCCAGAACAGTCCAGTCCCATCCAGTGCGGAACCACATAACACTATATGAAAGATCCGCTCCGGGTTTTACTGCAGATCCCCACAAAGCTCCACCAGGACCGGAAACTCCTGGAGAAAGTCCTACTGGGAAATACACACCACATCTACCAGATTATTCGTCCCCCTGACGCCGACTTCAGAGGCCGGGCTGATGTTCTACCACCAGTTATACGCTGTAATAATAATGTTTGGTTGTCACAAAGTCCCACAGTTCACCATTTTAGGATGTAATCCTGACAGCAGGGGCGAGAGTGAATTCTGGGCCTCCGAGTGTGGATGAAGATCTGACAGATTTCCTGCTCAGCGCTGGTCCTCTCCTCTTTAGTGATGATTGGTGGGTTTTGGAGGGACGGGCTCTGCTGTTTGCTCTTAATTATCCTGTAAGCGACCCAGGATGAGACCGTTAGCTAAATACCTTTGAAATGTGAAGGGAAAGCCTGTGATGGAGGGAAGCTTTTCCATTTAGGCGAGAATATTCCAATCTCCAGTTTGTGGTTTTAAGGTTTAGTGGTCACAGCAGAGCGTCGGAGTCGTTTCCCCGAAGATGCAATCTGATTCGCTGCTGCCTTCTTAATATTTCGGCTCCTCCAAAGCGAGGAGAGCTGCAGGGAAATCTAACGGTGTGACTGATGGAATTAACCGCAGGGAATCTCTGCGGAAAACACTCGGCTAAATGACGCCTCAGTCATCAGTGACAGAGGATGATTATACCGAGGACTGAGGGGAGTCCGACAGCTGAGGGAGAGGAGGGAGGAAGGAGAGGAGACGCTCCGATGAGCCATCAGACGAGGATGCAGGAGATACCAAGAAACCAGACAACAATTCAGCCAATGGGGGAACGTTTGATCCACAACTTTACCCAACACACAAGCTTTTATTGGTTAGTAATATTACAGCAAAAGTCCTGGAGCTGCTTTATTTGAAGGAGGCTGTTAGCTTAGCTTAGCATAGAAACAATTAAAAAAGACACTAACAAACACCTCGAGAGCTCACAAATGAACAAGGATCACCGTTGTTGAAGCTCACGGTGACAGGAAGTGACTGTGCTGAGGTGTGGTTGTGGGATGGTTGACGGGTGGTGTGGAGGCGGAGATATGGGTCATAACTCAGTCAAATCATGGGTACTCTGCTAACAGCTAATCGCCAGTTTGCATCGTGGGATAGCAAATAACAACAAACTCACCACAAACACAAGAAAAGGCATCGAAAGTCAAAAAACTCGGTGAGGTGTGAACTAGCAGAGGGTGCTATATTTTCTGATAACCTTTGTTAGTGGTGGCGTATGTTTAAATTATTCTTTCTTAAAGAGGTGGAAAAAAAATTCCACTGATTTGCGAACAGAGAGACAAACATTAGAGCAAAGTCTGAAATAACAAACATTATTTATGCAGCTGAAATAGTTTTTTTTTCTCTATTTTCCTGCTAACCCTAACCCTAACCCACTGGTTGTGGCCTTTGCCTCTAAAAATTACAGAAACAAGCAAAAAATAACATGCTGCTTGGCACAAAGTCCAGTGTTTTGTTTGAGTTTTTTTATTAAAATTAAAAGTCCACTGAGTTTAGACTTCTGGAACAATGTTGGACTCACAGTGGACAGTATTTAAAAAAGGATCAAAATTGATGCAGCAGAGCCAAAGATATCAATACTAATGCATTTTCCATGCTACTGCACCAATAATGAGAGCATAATACTGAATAATGTAGCACTGGCAGAGCCCATTCTGGCTGCACAGAATACATGGAATAAGTACATTTTCTTGATGATGTCTAAGTACTTGCAGGAGTTTTGCAGGACTGTGGCTAAAGAATGACGTGACACCATCGTATCAATGACGTGACACCATCATATCAATGACACAACAGCTGTTATGAGCATTAACTGATGGGGGGGGCGTAATGCGCATTCGGTGTTACCAAATACTGTTAACAGCAATTATATATCTGCAATAAGTTCCTCCCCTCCTTCCTGTTTTCTCCTGGCACTAAATAAATGGCCTCCCACAACAACAAGGGCCAGTTTGACGACAGGGAATACCTTACTGAAGTAGTTTTCCTACCAGGTTTGGTTCCTGGTGCCCCAGCGCTGAGTCAGCTAATGTTAGTAGGAGCACTATCCACACAGCTAACGAAGCTAACTAGCTAGCTGCAGCTACAGTCAGCAGTAGTTAGCTTACTTTAGCAACAAGTAAAGCCATCTGTCCATTAGGTTGCCTCTGTAATGCAGTATCCTGTCGTCAAACTGCCAGTCTTGGGGGCTCTGTTGGGTCCTGGTCCGGGCATGTTCACTGGGATCCTCCCTGAGCCTGGCCAGTTAGCGTTAGTTAGCGATTAGCTTACTTCAGCAGCAAATACTGCTACTCTCCATAAGGAAACCCTGAGGCAGAAATGTTCACAGACGAGGTAACATAATAAAGTTTTATTCACGTTACGTTTAGTCACGTTCGCCAGTTTCCTTCCTCACTCTCGTACGTATCAGCTGGTGTTTCCCAGAAGTCATAGCGACTAGAGGGAGTGAATGGATATGACGCCATCTAGAGGCGACAGTACACAACTCAACAAAATACGGTACATTCATTGTAATTACATGAAAATAAGACTGCCATGTTCGTACAGTAGCCCAGAGTGGACAAACCAGTTGGTTGCAGTCTGTAACTTCACCACCAGATGCCGCTAAATCCTCCACACTGGACCTTAAAGTAAAAGAACGTGATGCGTCTTCCTTTCTTCTGTCCTCAAATCTGAGATGTCACAGTGACACGGTGTTAAACTGCAGGCGTGTGTGTGTGTGTGTGTGTGTGTGTGTGTGTGTGTGTGCATACAGTAGAGTATCTGTCCCTCATCACACAAGCCATGAATAAATGAATACATAAAGTTTTGAGGCAGGAGCTCCAGTCTGGGAGTTCCTGATCCTCACGGAGACACCGGGGACGTCTCGGTTTTGTTTTCCCGTCCAACCCGGTCGATGAGCCGTTGACCCGGCGGCGTCTTCATCTCCGCGGTGACTAACTGCTTCTGGATCGGGGAGGCTGCCCACGGCTGACCTAAATCTTTGATGGCACCCCGAGGCCCCGTAAGCAGAGCTAATAACCGAGAGAGGGCCGTTTGCTGCTGCTGTCCATGAAAAAAACATCCAGCTCAAACAGCCGTTGTGGGCGATTCGTCCATATGTATGAATGTGTTTATGACACTGCTGAATTATTGGGTGGGTTGTTTTCTTTCCCTGAAAAGTGAATTTATACGTGTGGACTGTGTCGGTCCGCTTCACTGCATCTGGTTGCGATATGAAATCTGAGCAGCCTGAAGGCAACACGATGGTGCGTTTGCAGACTCCAGAGTTCTGTGCTCTTTAGACGAAAAGTGGAGAAATTGAAGAGCTGGTTCAGGAGAAATCACGCAGGACGAGTTCAGCCGACAGGTGGCATGAAGAGAAGAAAGGGAAGGATTTGATCTGTCTGAAGAGCTTCACAGGAGAACTTCAGCTCTGCTTTCCATCCTGTTACGGCCACGATTACGCCAGAGTCACACAAATAAGCCTTATTTTATGAGAGAGCAGCATATTTTACAGATGAGATGAAGTCCTCGACCCAGGACCCACCTAGAACAGGGTTTGGGTTCGGTTCTCTTTTTATTCTAATAATCTGGATTCTTGCTGTTTCGTTTATGGGATCAGCTGTTCGCTGTTATTTATAGTGTGTTATAACGCAGGTTTTGCTTACAAGAGTCAGATCCTAGAAGCAGAGATTTTCTCTGGAAATGCTTCTGAAACTCTGTTAACCATTAATTAGTATTATCATAAATGCTGTGAAAACATGCAGGATCCTTTATTATTCATTTATTTACAACAATAAAAGATATCACATTTTAAGTTCATGTGTTGAATTTATTAGCTTCTTATTTCCAAATCCTGCAGTTACGGAGCAACGTGATCGTTCATTTGTTGTGTTCTGACCCTCTTTCAGTTCTGTTTTTGGTCTCCACCAACACCTGACAGACATATTTGTCTCTTTTTCTGCTTCAGCTTCACTGTTAGACTAAATCCTGCACGCAACCTTCAAACAACTGAACAATTTATAGAGTTTCTTTAATCTGGATTTCGCTTTTCAGCGAACAATGTTGAGGACTTCAGGCGAAATTCAGGGCTGGAAAAGAACTTGCACATTGTTTTTCTTGTAAGATAACGCTTGATTTATATTTTATGTTTTATTTACAGTCAATATTTTAATAAACAAGATGCCAGATATGAAAACCAAAGTGCAGTAAAGGACACTTTTTCTATATCATGATTTTAAGTAGAACTCTCTGTGCAAAGAAAAATGCCCAATGTTCCTCAAATATGTATGAATAATACAAAGGACACAGCCTCACTGTCTTCAATTCTACCTTATTCCGTTTTTCCAGGACATGACAGGAGACGTAACCTTGTGAGTTCATCTGGTTCATAATAGAATAAAAAGAGAAACAGTTCCTCCAGTTTAAGTCCTTAAGTTTGTCAGAAAATCAGCAAAAAGAAGCAGATGTGAAATTAAGACCTCACAAATACAAATGTAAGATAATTTAATCACTTTTAATTCCTGGTATTTGAGAAATTTAATCTATCTGCAGACATCCTGTGAAATGGGACAGACAGAAAGTGTCCAGAAAAGAGAAATATTAGGCGGAGAGGAGCTTTGTTTTGTCTCATTATTCGTAGGCGTATCAGCTTCCTAACACAGCAGATCCGCGCTGCCAAGCCTTTTCTGGAGGCAGAGGCTAAGTAAGCACGCCGCCGCTGCCAGCAGTTTGTTGGCAAACGCTAACCGCCACCTGCTGCTGCTGTCGAGGTGGCGTCGCCGCGACCTGGCAGAGCATCTGGCAACCAGAGAGCCGGCAACGTCCCCCGAGGGCCCGGCTCAGTCACCGCCAGCCAGCTCCCATCTCCGCCTGTGGAGGATTTCGAGGGTGTAACATACATGGAAACGAGATATTTTTTCTACTTCACTGCAGAGCACGAGTCAAATCACCGAGTGGGAGAGAGAGGACAGCAAAAGACAGGGACAAAGAAATTATAGTGACAACAACAACAACAACATCAACAACAACAATAAAAACACTGGATGTTCAACAAAAGTACGTTCAGATTTTTAACATTTGAGCTTTAATGCACACATTCTGCTGCAGTACATCTCAGAGGGAAATGTTCTGCTTTTCACTTCACTGCATCTACTGAACAGCTTCAATTACTAGATTAAGACTTTTACACACCAAAAAAAACAAAAACACACATGAATGAATGCATTTAAATGCAGCTGAAAGCATGTCAGTTATTCTTTGTATTGACAGGAAATAACGTAATGTTTGTCATTTTTCATGAAAAACATTTGTTTTGTTTCCAGCTTCTCAGACATGAACATCTGCTGTTTGTCCTTTGAATTAACTTAATGATTTGAATGTATTTTGGGAGTTTTTGACTGTTGGTTGGGCTCACTTTGGGCTCTGACTCACTGTGATGATATTCGTCGACATGCGGTGCAAATCCAGTCGCCCACTTCCTGAATGCAGAAACAAGTTGAATGAAGAACAACAGCGAACATTTTTCTCCATTACTTACTTCTACTTTCAAAAATTTAAGTACATTTTTCTGATTATAGTGTACTTAAATACTTTTACATAAATAACACTTTCAATGTAGGGCTTTTATATACAACTGCACATTTTTACAGTGTGATCTTTGTACTTTTACACAAGTAAAGTATCTGAATACTTTGTGGACTAAACTGTTTGAAATAAAACTCAAATGCAGTCAGAAACATAATCGTTGAAACGGGAAGTGTTGTAAATGTAAGTGCATGTGAAAAACACCACATTTTGACAGATTTTACTGTAGTTTTATACTAAGTGAAGTATTTATTACAGACAGACAGACAGACAGACAGACAGACAGACAGACAGACAGACAGACAGACAGGTGATAACAGCGTCAGTCTCATGTGAATCTGCAGTTTTCTCACGAATCAGCTGATCAGGGAGTTAAATAAAAACAAACTGAGCAGGAAACACTTCACTCTCTGAGCAGTCTTTATTATTCTTTTCATCCTTTACTGTATGAATGGATCACATTTCCACTCTTTTCCCACAGTGTTTCTTTATTGGGGCTAACTTCCTATTAACACTCAGCTGCTCTTGAACGCAGCTTCTCAGCTCTCTTGCCATGTTTGCAGGTGTAAACTGGAGTTAGCAAAACCAACAATGTGACGGTAAATAAGTTGATGATGATCGACGTGCTGGAGTAAGTGATAATGCAGAGACTATATTTAATCATTGCAATCAGACGGAGAAGCTAAATCCGGCTCAGGCTGCCAGAATCTCGACTCAGCTCATCCCCAGCCGAAACTCGGTCAGCAGAGAGATAACACATTCGCAAGCATATTTTCAATTTGCACATTAAAAACGCTGGGAATTGGTGTTTAGATGTGGACAATGGAAACGGACTTAGCGAATACATCATGACGTGCATGAAGTATGTGGCTTAAACGTCTGCCGAAGGCACGAAAACGGCGACCTTCCTCAAATGAAAGCTGAGCAGTTTTCATGCAAACCAGCAAAACTTTGTGTTCATGTTCAGTGTTTCTGCTGAAGCTGAACGATTTCAGGGTCCACCTCAGTACACAAACAGCTCTGCTCAGAGTGAAATGACGGCAGACGAGTCAAAGCTGTCTCTGCTCGTCCTGTTAGATCTCAGTGCTGCAGTCGATCCTGTGGATTTGACAGACATGAGGCCGGTCTCTCCGGTGCAGTTCTGAAATGGTTCAGGTCTTATCTAACTGGTCTACAGTTCTATGTGATCAGGGATGAGAAGAACAGACCTGGTGTGGTGTCCCACAGGGCTCTATCTTAGGTCCATCTCCTTTCAGTCCATATACGTTATCACTCGCAATATTATCAGAAATCACATCATAAATTTCCATAATTACACAGACAATATGTTTCTGTTTGCTCAAATTATTGACGTTCTATCAACAGTTTGATTACTTGTATCTCTGACATCAGCTTGTGGATGAGTCAGAACAGCTAAATCAAGACAAACCTGAGATCTCTGCTATTGACACAAACTGTGAACACCTAAACGTACTGACACTAAACACCAAGAAACAGGTCAAAAAAATTCTGAACTTCTTTAATTGTCCTTGTTTTTATTGTTGTGGTTATCAGCTTTTATGAGAAGCACTGTGTGCATGATTCGTGCTGTAAAGGTAAAAGTTTTTTAATATTACTATTACTATTAAAAGAATCAATCATGATGTGATTACCCCTAGCAAGCAGTTAGCTGCTGATCTATTAACCTTATTAATATTCTATTAAAGTTAATTAACCTGATTAAAAAGGTCAAGTGTTGTACTGAAGTGAGCGAAGCAGCTTGAACCAGCCGCAGACGCGGCAGCAGTCTGGACGTGATGTGTTCACTCGCAACCTTCAAATCTCCGAACTGAATGCTTCAAATCAGCGCTGACCGGTCATTTCCACCAAAAATATGTTTTTCTGAAAGGCTGAAACACGCCGGCGTCGCTCCAGCTGCGTGTCACTGCGACTTCAGAGAGTAAATATAGACGTTTCATTTCAGAGGAACTTACAGGAAAGTCCTGAGAGAATATTCAGCTCAGCTGGTTTGTGAAGCTCGCTGTGACGACGGAGGAGAGAGAGGTCGCGTGTGTCACACCAGCCTCCCAATGAACCTGCTTTATCTTATCTGGAGGAGGTTTATGGAACCTGATCATTAAAGCCGACTTCACATCAAAGTAAACAGCCGTAGAAATACAAAGTTACATCACATAAGAATGAAGATGTTGAATAGCAGGTTTGAATGAAGCTCACAGATTCGTGACAGTCAGCCTCTCTGCAGCGCGCTAACTGCAGCTCTGTGACTCAGAAAAACAACAAAACCCTGTCCCAGCTGTCACTCATCGCTCACCCACACTTTAATGACTTATTAATTAGCTCTAATCAATTAATCAAAGCTGCATGGGGGGAAAACACACATCAAACGACCATGGCTTTCTTCAGACTCGCTCACAACAGCTAAATAACCAGCTGACAGATCAAATGAAGGAGGAATATTTCAAAAATACTGAACTTTTATTAATGCCAGTTTTAATAGCAATTAGAGTAATAATGAGAGATTGTGGTCGGACTATCAAGGTGGAGAAATAATGCACATTATGTGTATTACTGGTGTCATCCATGTTTTAGATCAGAGTTACAGCAGTCAATCGATTCAAAGAAAATTAAACAGCAACTATTTTTTAGCAAAAATGACAAAGATTTGCTGATTCCAGCTTCTTAAATTTAAGGATTTACTGCTTTTTTTGTCAATTTATGACAGTCCAAAAGCCAAAGACTCCTCAGTCACTGTCAGTTGGACAAAAGACACAATTTGAAGACATCAATCTGACATTTTATTGAGTAAACGAGTCGATTAATTGGGAAAAGAATCATTATCATAATCATGGCAGCGTACTGGTTTGGCGAATCTTTGCTCTAAAGACTGGACGTTAAAGTTCTGCGTGCTTCGGCCTCACCTCCACCTCCTGCACCACCTGTGGACATTCCTGCTGATCATTTTCCAAGTGAAACCACTTCCTACCTACAGGAAAACGGGTCTGACAGGTTAAAGTCAGATGTTCCCCTTCACATCGCTGCAAAGGAAACATCACCGGCTACAAACACCTGACGTCAGGTTTCCTGAGCGAGTTAACAAAACCAGTTTAACACGTCGCAGGAAGAGAGCAGAACAGGGAACTCATTATGAGGACGAGAGCTCAGCGTAACAAACAGTCCTGCAGAGCTGTGTCAGAAAGCCAAAAGGACGATGCCCCCTGAAGGCAGCACCAGGTGACAGCCAGGTGAACATCCGGCCCTGAAAACTGGCCACAGTTTCATTGTTTGTATCATCGTTTCTTTCCTTGTTGTCGTTGCTGCAGCGTGTCCTGGACCTTTTCTTCTCCTTCGCGTCTCTCGTGCTCTCACTCTGGATTTGTATGAATATTTCATGGCTTTATGTCGAGTTGTTTGTTTGTCAGCTGGTTTCACCTTGAGTCAAGCTGAAAAGTCTGACAATGGTTAAAACTGACAATAAACACATGAACAGTTTGTGTATGAATTCCTTCCTTCTCTCATTGATTTGCTGCTCGTTTCCATCCGTCTTTTCTCGCCTTGTTTGGAGAAGAGCTCCGTTTTAAAGATTTGGGTCATTACTGCATACAAGAGATCCAGACGAGACGTATCGAGCCGGAGCGTTTTTCCTCCTGTTGAATCGTCAAACTGCAGCCGTCCACAGGACAGGAGCTAAAACCCACGACTGCACAGCAGAAAACAACTGACAAAAGTGTCCATCAGGACAATTTGTGGCACCGGTTTCCTGTAATATTCCATCATCCAGCCTCCTCTCTGCGAGGATAACATGTGAGCGGTGTGATATGTTGAACTCTGACCCCCCTTAGTGTTTCTACTCCCACGGCATCTCTCCCTCCATCCTCCCACTCGTCACTCTTCCCTCCATCATCCAACCCACCGAACAGCCCATTATCATCTGGATGCCGTTTAATTTCAGAGCGCTTCAATCATCAGCCAGCGTCACTCTGGAAAGGACCGCTCGACCGCTTTCTGCTGCCGAGGAATGATAAGACAACAGCAAATGAATAAGACCGAGTGCATGAAGGCTGAAGGAGGCGCTGAGGGTGGAGGTCAGCAAAGAGAAGAAACAGAGCCATGAAAAGTGACAGGAGCTGGAAGAGGAGCGGCTAGAAGCTCAGTTAGTTGTGTACAATTTACTCAAATAACAGTAGAAAATCGGTGGAGCAGGTGGAGGATTGTGATTTTAAGTGATGAAAGTATTGAATTAAAGAACAGGCTTCAAAATAAAGGACATTTACACGTCAGCGTGTACACACTAGTGCGACAGCGTCACGCCGTCCGTTTCTACAGACGGTGCTTTGCTGCCTGAACACACCAGAAACAACAACGAGCAGTTTTAGGCTGCAGAGATGAAACAAGCTGCCGCCGAGGCAGAAAGAAACATCAGCAGATCAGACAGCACAGAGGTGGAGAAAAGACATGGAGAGCACCGGAGCTGCAGCCACACACACACACACACACACGAAACTGCACACTGTTCACACACTGCGCAGTGTGTGTGTTTGTGGAGGCACAGTAATACGAACCGTAACCCGTGATGACGTTAATGTTCCTGCTTGTTGTGCGTTTCCTGCACCGTTCACTGTTACCTGCCCAGGTGTGACTGCACCCTCTGAGGCTCAGCTCATGTAAACATCCAACATGGCTGTTTGTCATGACCTCTTCTGTTTGCTTTCACTCTGTGCACATACTGACAGTAACTAGAGTAAATGTAATCCATTACTTTCAGTCCCTGAACGTTTCATGTCGGCTTACATAACAACTTTTATGTAGGCACGTATTAGAAATCCATTGTAAATGGAACTGAAGTGGATGTTGACCTTGGTGTATGAATAGCTGACCGCCTCACAGCCCCAAATAAAAGAGCTCTTGACAGGAGAATGCAGTTTTGTTGCCTCACTTGAACTCAACTCATTGTTTTCTGCAGTATAATCAATCAAACACAGACATGAGCAATTAATACGATACATAAACGATCCAGTACGCAGCACACATCTCACAACAACAACAACAACAACAACGTAAATGAATCTCAGTGAACGTCATCTGCTGTCTGATAATCAGAGAGAACGTCATACTCAAGGTCCACTTACATGCTTTCCCACACCTGTGGAGGCCATGAGATGACAGAGAGCTCAGGTAAAGCTGAGCTGAGTCAGAGCCGACGGTTCCTGCTGCTGGAACGACATCGAACATGAAAAATGGAAAATAAAGACAGAAAGTACAACAACGTCCTTCACTTTGAGCAAGACTGCAGCTTCTTTTTCCAGCCGTGAGCTCCTCCTCCGTCCACCCTGGAAAATATCACCGTAGACCTTTTAGAGGCAGGGACGCAGCTGACTTTAAGGCACAAACGCTGTCAAAGACTTCCTGTTTCTCTCTTTGTGCAAACACGAGCCGAGCGGGAAGCGGTTAGCCTAGCATGCTAACAGGACAGCTGGACAGTCGTACAGGTGCAGAACCTTCAGCCCTCAGCTTCGATGAAACGGACCGTCTCCACATGTACGATGAGCCGTTGCTTCGTGTTTAACGTGTCGGCTGGAAATTTAAAAACTTAAGAAGTATTCAGCCTCAGCTCAGCCTGCAGACTCAGCAGTAAATGAATTATTGATAAGAGCGTATCAATAATGCATCATCAATAGAAACCAGGAATTCTTCCCGAGGCCTCTCGAGCAAACACACACACATATTATTTATGTTCTCACAATACCTCACGAACATGAACACTCGCAGCGTTAATCCGACCTGCAACCACAGCGAGGGAGCACGTCATGTGACGTCAGCTGATTCCTCGCTGCTGCCGGCGGCTAACGGACGCTAACGGTCAGACCTGCTGGTTCAGATCCTTCATGAGATCTTCATGTTGACCTTTAAGAATTTAACTTAATCATTAGAAAATATCTGATTTTTGGTAAATAGTTTTCTGTCATTTGTGAATTCAGTCACATTTTACCACCGTTGGATCGTTGCATTCTGGATTTTTGTTCACTTCATGCTGCACTGTACTTCTTCACAGTATATTTTTAGATTCATCTCTTTTTATTTAACACACCAGAGCGCAGACGCTTTCATAAAACATGTACCTGATGCCACAGGACACGAAACTGCTCCGTGCAAAGTCACATTAACTTCAATACGGTCACACTTTTATGTTTTTTTGAGTATTTAAGTCCAGCAGTTTTTTCCTGTAGACCTGTTTCTGACCTCCAACATTTCTGATATGATCATTGTTATTTTTTCTTTAAAGAAAAAAGCGAAAGGCTAAAATAATAAATAAGAAAACAACAGCATCAACATTAAAGTAGAATAATAAAAGACAGAAAGATGAGAGCAACTGAAGCGTCTTCATGAAGATGAAAAACCTTCAGCTTTGTGGAGGAAACACGTGGTCACGCTGTTTGCAGCGAGGAGGAGGCAAAGGTTTGCGTGTTGATGTGAATGTGAAGAACCAGATTCACATCTGAGGCCCGAGGCTGCCGAGGACTCTGACGATCCCGGAGGCTTTGAATAAGGAAACACGGAGTGACGCGTCCTGTCAGGAGGACCGCTGGGACCGAGACAACAAGACGCTGCTGCTGCAGGGAAGGAAAAGCTCTCTGTTTTTAAAGGCAGCCTGACGACGTCGTTTCATCCAGAAGAAGACACGTTCGGTCAATCAACAAGAGGTTTGGAAAACAAAGTGATGATGAAGATGACGGACACTTTGTGACACCTGCTCCACACTCAGAGAGGACCAGGGTGTGTGTGTGTGTGTGTGTGTGTGTGTGTGTGTGTGTGTGTGTGTGTGTGTGTGTGTGTGTGTGTCACGGGATAAGTTGCACAGATGTAAAGATATTAGCATACGATGGCAGAGATTGCTGAAGAAGAAGCCATAAAGGAAAAACTTCATCCTTCAGTTTATCACAAACATCTGGAGATACGTGGTTTTCACTGGACAGAGAGGAACGATTGTAATCTGAAAAGTAACTAGTAACTAAAGCTGTCAGACAAATGTAGTGGAGTAAGAGTGCAGGACTTGTCTCTGAGATGCAGCTGAGCAGAAGGACAAAGTTGCATGAACAAGAAATAAAGTACAAGTACCCTGAATGTGCACTCAAACGCAGTACTTGAGTAAATGTATTCAGCTACGTTCCACCTCTGGTTCTCTCTGTTTGAGATGTAAAGAAGAACCAATCAGGACTGACTTATTAAACTGCACATTTCAACAGAGACGCTTCTGTCACATTTTGAAAGTGATGAAGACCATGAGATGACACCTCAGCTCCTCCGCTTCACCTTCATCACTCTGAGCCTTGCAGCGATCGTGATCACCATCATCATCTCGCTCAGCCCTCAGCCTGATGAAGCTTCATTTTCCAGCTAACAAAGTGTTCTGCAGCTCGTTATTGCCGCTCCGCCGCTCAGCGAGCAGCCGTTACACAACAGCCTCCCACCAATCAGCTCACGTAACACCCCTCCCACTCCCTCCAACATCCCACGCCGACCGGGAGGCCGCAAACGCAGACCGCCGTGACTCCTCTGCGCTCCCCATCTGCTCCGACCGGTGCGGGGCCGGACCCAGAGAGAGACGGGGCCAGGTGACGCCCACGCAGGTCACATGATTCTCTGTAATGTGACGGTAAGTAATAAAAATACGACTAATTAGAGCGTTTCCTCGATATGAGACGATTCGCTCACGGTGCTCAACTTTGACTTCCCGCCTTCTGGAGTTTCAGGGAGGAATGAAAGTTTTCACAGCGCTCTCATTTAAGAGACAGTTTGCACTCAAAGTCGAGCAGAAACACGTTTTTACATGAAACCATTTTGACCTTCGTCTCATCGGGTTCGCTCAGTTTAGCCGGAGAATCGGCTGCTGCAGAAGAATGGAAAGAGGAAAAGAAACGATCAGACAAACACTGAATCAACGATTGCACATTTGGTAATTACATTCACTAAAACAACATAAAAATAGACGATAAGAAAGTAAAGAAGATGTTCTGAGGTTTGAGGTTTGAAGCTGCAGCCTTAGAAAGGTGACCTCACCCGTTCAAAGCTAAATATATGAAGATAAATGAGAAAGACACAAAACAGAGCAATGCAGCAGTGATCAGCTGATGATTTAAAGAAGAAAACTGATGATGATTATCACAATTTAGAGTTATTTACAGTCCATTCAGATGATTGGAGAAACACTTTATATGTAATCATGTATACCATGACTATACCTTTTCTCATCACTATGAGGAAATACCTGAACATCTTTTCGTGTAATTTACACCTGGATTTGAAAAGTGACAAAGGAACCAAAGCAAAGAGAGAAAAGAAAAGAGACAGATGGAGGGAAGAGAGAAAGAGAGAACTAATGAAGTTTAATCAGAACTGGCAGCTCCTAACGAGATGTTTTCGTGTCCTCATTACGTCAAAGCGGCTCGCTCTGTTTGGACGAAAACGAGTCCGACCCCCGAGAGCACCACTTCCTGTTTGCTGCTTTTTCCACCGGAGCTCCGCCCACCGCCCCTCTGACTGTTGGTCGAGCTGTCAGAAAACTCCTTCAGGTTACCGACACGCACAGACGTCACGCTTAAGTTCACATGGGAACACACACACGATGGAGGAGAAGCTCCAGACGTCCCTCTGAAGGGAAGGCAGACGTGAACACACATTACTGATGGCTGATTCTGTCTCAGGCTGCAGGTTTACCAGTCACAATGTCTGCAAAGGTCAAAGGTCAAGCATCCAGATCAATTTTTTAAATGATTATGAGATGACTTTTCTGGCTCTTCTTCAAGTGCCTCCATTATTTTAATGTTTTGGAAAGAACAACTGCTGGAGCCAGAAAAAGATGATTCTTCTCTTTATTGATTAAACTGCCAGTTGTTTCTCTGATTAATTGTTTTGTCAGAAAATTGTGAGAAGTGTTCAGTTTAATGTAAAGTGGCGTCTTCAAATTGCTTGTTTGGTTTGTCCAACAGTCCAAAACCAAACAGATAAGCAACAGCAAATGTTTGACTACTTTAGCTCTAACGGCGGTGCTGCAGCTGACAAACAGCAGAAGCTGTTTGTGTTGCATTTGTTGTGTTGTTTGTCAGTTTGTCACCGTCTGCATTGGTTTTATATTCATCCTGCAGTCTTTAGAAACACCTTCGTCATTTCCAGCAGCATGTAAGCCATCCAACAAGACGTGGCAAAGGGCTGCACTCGTGCCGTGGCACCATGACGGCAGCCCATGGATCTCCTGAATGACTGCTTTCACAGAACCAGCTGGAATTAGATAAACTGATTTTCACTTTATTGAGTTACATTCTTTTAGAAAGGAAGACCATAGATCATACCCAGTAATACTTCTCTCAAGGAGACTCTCAATCAGAAAAAGTCCGCCAGGGTGACATTCACCAAAGAGCCTCAAAAGTTGGTGATAAAGGAAACAAAAGCAGCCAGAATGTGTCTTAAAGACAAGGATGAACTTCATCCTGCCAGAGGAGTTAAACCAGTTTCACTCGAGATCTGATCCCCATAATTTCAGTGATGAAGTGGCTGAATTTGGAGTTGCTTCAGAGGGCAGTCAGATTCAGACTGATGAAATGGACGTCTGGAGAACTCTCCAACAGACAAATGTGAGGAAAAGTCATTTGACTGCATCAGCAGCCGGCTGATTAAAAACTGTGCTTTGTTCTTGTGCGACATTTTCACATTTACTTTCCCGCTCTCTTTATCACAGAATTAAGTTCCCGTGTTACGGAAAGAATCCATCATTGTTCCGGTGGCCAAGGTTCCATCAGCAAAGGTCTTGAGCAATTGTCGCCTCGTGGCTTTGCCTCATTACTTATGAAAGGTTTTATTATTATGAAACTGTTATTTAACCAGGGGAGTCCCACCTGAGTCACCTTTTCACCAGAGCCAGGCCAAGATAACAGAACTTGAGCTTCAAACATAAATGCAAACATTAAAAGTACATAAAAATGTCCTGTTGAGCTGCAGGTCTGTCTGAAAGTGGTTCCAGGCTGCAGCAGCACAGAATGTAAAGGCCTGTTGTCCCAAAAGCTTAAAGACGGACAGTAAGAGGGTATCTACATGCTACTGAACTCTGGCATATGGGGTGCAAAGGTAAATGAGAGTTTTGCAGCCTGGACAAACTGCTGTCGTACTCTGTATCCAGCTGATGAAGCATTGGGCGGACCATCTTCAAACAAGAGTAGCTTTGACCTTGAGCTTCACTTTTGCTGCTAAGTTTTCAAAGTGAAGTTTCAGAGTCAAGCAATCATTAATTAAAATACTGAACTACTTGTACTGTGTCACTAATTCAGTCTGACTGCGCTGCAAGGTTACAGTGTTTGGAGGAGCAGCGAATGCATTCCTGGTGTGAGGAAACAACATCAGTTTAGTTTTTCTACTGATCGTCACAAGTTTCAGATCAGACAGTCGTCATTCTGCACAACAGAAATATTAGAGTGAGTGAGCAAAGGTGGCACCACAGCTGTAAATGAATTTAGGAACATTTTGCCCCAAACTGTTAATAGAGATAGTAAATGAGAGTGGACCCAAAACCAAACCTTGTGGGACCCCCGAGGACAATGTCTTACACAGGAGGAAATAAGAGTATTAGCACTCAGGATCTCCTCCAGGTGATCACTTAGCAATCCTTCAGAGACCTTTGACAGGTCGGCTAAGTTGGAAATAAGCCTATCGTTACATGATGAGTGAGTTTTAGGAGAACATGGGCAGATTTCCACATTTTTGGGAGTGAGAGTGAGGTTAAAGACGCATCTGATTTTAGTGCTAAACCCTTAACAAGCAAGTTTTAAAAAGTATGCTTCGGGATTATCTGGATCTGCAGGTTTTTGTTGATGTTCATAAACTCAGAAAGGAAGAAAATAAAAGGGTTGACCATCAGAAATACTATCAACATTCATGTCTGAAGAAGCCAAGGTTTCTAAAGGTGGTGGCTGGTTAAACAGTGGACCAGAGGCGATGAAGCGCTCATTAAAACATTCCAGCATAGCAGCTCCGTCGGAAATGGTTGTGGTGTCCTTGACTATGCAAGAAGGCGGTTCGCTGTGAATACCAGAGGCTGAAATACATTTGATAGCTTTCTGGAATTTCCTGGGATTATTCAAATTTCAGTCTTTGCTGATAAAAAGCAGACTTGGCTCGTCTGATAAATGAGGTGAAACCGTCTCGTAGTTGCCTGAAATGGAGCCAATCGACTTCGGTCCCCGTCGTCCAAGCCTTCGCCCAAGCCAGGTCTGTCTCATGGAGTTACTTAGCCCGGTCAGCCGGGTCCCATCACTCTGAACCTGTGAGCTTTAGCCAATCAGGTTCAGCTCACCTGTGATCTCACCTACTGGAGCTGTGATGATGATCAGCAACTGGACTGGACAGCAATAATAGAAAACCCTTTAGAAACTTCAATGTTTAGGACCAGAAGCTCCAACTGTTTACTGACATTTACAGCAAATTTGCTCTTTTCCAAAAGCATATGTAAGACAGTAACATCAGCATCATTGATCTAGATATGGAACGAATCAGCGTTTGCATTGCGTTGAATTTTGTTGTTGAGCACATGGAGGGCAAAAAGGCTCGTGTGTTCATGCTTTGTCGATTTCTCTCCAGCTTTCAGCTGCATTC